>NC_142662.1:13840286-13995202 GCF_026168435.1 Sesamum indicum | reverse complement strand
ATTTCATGCGTGTTTTTATATATCAGGAGAACAGGTTGGGAAGATCCATAAAGAGGAAGCAGTGTGCAGATTCTGTTTTAATAACATACTTCAATATGAAAACATTTTTATGACAAAATGCAATTTCAAAATCATCTCCTTGACCCATGAAAACTGCGTAATGGAGCGTCGGTGGTCCAGAGAAGAAGAGAACTTCAAATGCGAATACTGTGAACAAGATATCCATAATTTACCCGTGACATTATCAAGGGTGGATAAAGAAAAGCTGGAGAAACCAAGTTCGACTTCTAAAAGGTAACATATGGAAAATTCTTGCTCGAATCAGATTTGGTCAAATCAAGTTAATAACAGAGCATACACATGTTCTATGATTGGTCACTTGTCCAAACCTGTACACTAATCACACGAGAACTATATTGCATTTGTCATATAATTGATTTAAGCTTGGTCCAGTTGGGCCGGGCTAGCATTTTTTCCCAATATATAGGTGACTTTAATGTATTTCAAATGGGGTAAATTGCATCTACTTACCTATGATATGAAAAATAGGCTTTATCCTTTCGATGTTTAAAAAAGGTACAAAATACCCCCTTCATGCGAGTAGTCTTGTGAAATCACATATTTTTCTCTCTCTTTTTTTATATCTTTATTTCACATCCGTTGGATCTTATATAATATAATTCAATGATTGATGTTTTATATTTAGTAATTTAAGGTTCAGAGTACCTATGGTCAATACCTTCTCTTTTCAAATCAATTGTTGAAATACAAATAATATTGAAAAAAGAAAAATTGATCATATTAAATTTGAACCGCTGTTATATATATATATATATATATATATATAACAAGATCTAACGGTTTATGAGTAAGGGTATAACAATGATTCTATAGCTTAAAATGGAGCAAAAGCTCAGCCATGGCACGTGATCCTAACCGCTTGCCTGAAGGGGGCGTTTTGCACATTTTTTAATTTTTGAAAGAGATAAATTTGATGATTCTTTTGGCAAAAATGGGTGGTTTGCCTATTTTCTATATCACATGTCGATAAATTGTAATTCGCCCATTTCGAAAGACAAGCCATATGTAGTTTGTGGGTGCTTTTGATTTTGGCGCACATGATTATCTTTCCATGAATGTAGGCACACGTGGAATTGCTTTGGGTTTTGAAGTAAGGCATAAACTACAGCTATGGTGGAAGTTTTCATGTTGTTGCTCTTAGAGGTGATTTGGTGGTTCCTTCAAAGTCTATTACTTTGCGCATTGTTTCTGGCCTGTAATCAAAAGGATTTCTTTCTCTCGTTTTTTTTTGTCTAATTCTCTGCTAAATGTGTAATAAATTTGTGTGTTATGTGCTCGTTGAGTTGCTGTAATTGGTGATATTGCAGGCAAATTGTGATTCTGTTTAGTTATATGGAATGGCACAACCAACGCTGAGATCTTATATTTTGTCCTTGAAATATATAATCTGTGATGCATGGACATGGATATGGTGATATAGACACAACGATACAAAAAACTTAAAAATATTAGAACACAAAATGGCATGGATACTGATGGCGATTAAGAGAATTACTATTAAAAATAATAAAAACACCCTCAAAATAGGCATTATTTACAGGTATAACCAGAAGATCCGCGCCCCTTCATGCTGGGTCCGTTGTGGGTCCGCAACTCAACCCAAAAGACCCACTACTGGAGGCCGTCAGTTTACGTGACGTCGCGTGAGCTAGGATGATGACACGTGGCATAATGGAAATGGACCCTTTCGGACGGGCAAGTAAAATTATAGATACCCTGCATTTATGGCATGACATCTATGACACTAAAAATTCCAGATTAGGTCGCTTTGGGTTCGCTTATGTTCGTATTAAGATCATTTCCTCTATCTCGAATATCTGCATTGACTTAGGCATCAAAGGGTCTTAGTTGGGGATCTCTCAACAAGCCTAACGATTTGCTCTCTTTTTTTAGGTTTCAAACCTTTTCGAGGACGCGGAGTAGCTGATGACCTGCGAAAAGAATTCACTTATATTTTAGATGAAAAGAACCAAGGTACCCTAAGAGCATGTGTCTGCATTTGAACTGGTAATGAATTTGTATGGTCAAACTAACTCTATAAATGCCAAATTGTATGTAACAACTTTGACAAGAAAAACACAAGAATGGTTCACCAATTTGTCGAGTGGAACCATATATTCTTATAGCCAATTGATACAGAAGTTCACCTTCCATTTTGCTAGCAAAAGAAAGACAAAGAGGTCTGTGAGCTACCTTTTCACCATTCGCAAAGGGAGGATGAATCCCTAAAGAGCTTTATAGGGTGGTTTAATAACCAAACTTTAAAGGTTCATGATTTAAGAATAGATATAATGGTGAGTATATTAGTTCATGACTTGAAAAAATGATCTTTCGCATTAGCTTTAGCTGGGAATCCTCCAGAGGATGTGGGACAATTAATGCAATTAGCTAAAAAATACATAGACGAAGAGGAGATAAATGCGATGAAGGACGAATAGGGGAACAGAGAGGCGAAATCAATCTGAGAGAGAAAGGGAATCACCTTATCAACCAAAATATCACAAATATACGCCATTGAGTGCTACCAAAGCAAGAGCTAGTGATGATGGTAGAAAAGGCAAACTTGTTCCAGTAGCCAAAAAAGACAAGAGGAACACTAGCAAAAAGATACTCAAACAAGTATTGTAGGTTCCACTGGGAGAAAGGGCATGGTACAGATGATTTTTATTAGTTGAAAGATAAGATAGAGAGGCTAGTAAGATAAAGATATTTTAGGTAGTATGTTTTGAAGGAATCAAAGGAAGGAGAGAGAGAAAGAACAAAGGAACGGAGTGATGAGGTGAGGAGCTAGTCCCGAAGTAAAGAGAGGTTCAGGAGAGGAAAAGACGCAAGGGAAGAGGAGCAATGTGATAATGCCCATGTAAAAAGGGTAATTCATACAATAACAAGTGGCCCTGAGGATGGAGAGTCGGGAAGAGCGAGGAAAAAGTATGCTAGATACTTAGAGACAGATAGGAGTTTTCAAATTGTAAGTGTTGAAAAAGAAGACAGATCATTTTTGGGAAAGGAGATTTAGACATAGAGCGGTTCACTGAATGATCCCATGGTTATCAGGATGGATATAGCATACTTCATGGTTCACAAAGTTCTAGTTGATAATGGGAGCACCATATATATCCTGTTTATCGATGTGTTGAGAAAGATGGAGATTGGGGTAGCTAGCTTGTAACCTGTAAATATCCTGTTACTAGGATTTGGAGGTAGCGAAGTAATACATTTAGGGACGATTGGTTTACCGGTTTCGATGGGAATGGAGCCTAAGAGAAAAACAATGGTGGTGACGTTCTTGGTGGTAGACACACCTTTTGTATAAAATGTAATTCTGGGACGCCCAGGTCTAAACTTTTTTAAAGCAGTAGTATCAACATTTCATGTAAAAATGAAATTCCCAACAACACATGGAATTGGCGAAGTAAAATGCAATAGATAGGAGGCCAGGAGATGCTGCAATATTTTGATATAGAAGCAAACTGAAAGTAAAGGGGACATTCATAAGAAACCTTGTATAATGCAGTAGAACAGGCAGAAGGAAAATAAAAATATGAGAATCGAATGCATAAAACTAGCAGAAGAACACAAGAAATAGATTTATTCCCAGGGAAGCCGAGTAAAACAACAAGAATAGGGTCACGTATGAGATCGTAGATAGAGACCATGACTACTGATTTGCTCAAAAAGAATATAGATATGTTCGCGTGGAGCCTCTCGGATTTCAAAGGAATAGACCTAGAGGTAATTGTACACAGGTTGAATGTAGACCCACAAGCTAAAACTGTGAAACAAAAGAAGATGTTTGGAGTTGAGAGCAATAAAATAATTGAGGAGGAAGTAAATAAGTTATTGGAAGTAGGCTATGTGTCCAAATTACAATATAAAGAATGGTTATTTAATGTTCTGGTGGTGCCAAAGGTAGCATGAAAATGGCAGATCTGCACGAATTTTACAAACTTAAACAAAGCATGCCCAATAGATCCTTACTCGCTACGTCAGATTATCTTATAAGTACACTCTACTGCTATTTGTGCTCTGTTCTGCATAATGGATGCATACCAGGGATATCACCCAATCTTCATGGTTGAAGAGGATAGAGATAAGACCTCTTTTATTATTGAAAAAAAATATATAGCGTTATAATGTAATGTCATATTGTTTAGAAAATGCAGGTGTCACATATTAAAGATTAGTCAACAGGATGTTTAAAGACCTCATTGAAAAATCCATGAAAGTGTATGTAGATGACATGCTCATAAAGAGCAAGAGGGAGGAGGAGCTCTTGTCGCACTTGCAAGCAGCATTGAGATCATGAGGAGATATGGCATGAAGTTAAACCAACTAAATGCACCTTCGGAGTCAGAGGAGGAAAATTTATTAGGTATATGGTCAGTGAAAAAGGAATCGAAGCCAATCTGGAAAAGATAAAAGCTATAATGCAATTGAACTCTCCAAAAACAATCAAGGGTATGAAGAAATTGCGAGGTGATGTCACATCTTTAGCTTGTTTCATATCCAAGTCGGCTGATACAAATCTACATTTCTCCAAAACACCAAGGTAACAGACTTCCAGTGGACAATAGAGTGTGAGCAAGCCCTCAGCAATCTGAAGCACCCACAACTGCTGGCAAATCCCAAGGTAGGGGATACTTTATATTTATACTTAACAGTATCTAATGGTGCAGTGTGTTCTGTCCTAGTGAGAGAAGAAGCGGGGCAGTAGAGCACAATTTATTACATTAGTAGGATGCTGCAGGGAGCTGAAAAGAAGTATATCCAAATTGAGAAGTTGGCCCTGGCATTAGTAACAAAAATAAGGAAACTTCGACCTTACTTCTAGTGGCATAAAATCGTGGTGTTGGCCAACCATCCGCTAATAAACAAATAAAATGAAATTTCTTATTCAGCCAATTAAATTATCACTAACTTATTGTCTAACCAAACTACCATTTCATACTTCACACACTAATGCATGTGAAAAGACTCCTTTATAAGTATAATTTTATTAGAAAATAATAATTCAAACTGGAATAATAAATTAATTGATATCATTTAATTATTTTTTTGCTAATATTGACAATTTCGTTCAATTTTTATTAATGAAGAAACTTATTACTATTAGATATCATTTCTCAAATCACATCAGAATTACATATACATTTTTACCAAAATTTAGGAGGATCATCCCTTATAAGATCATTTGAGTCATAGTAATACTTCCTTTAACCACAAATTATAATAAATAAACTTAAAAAATATTTTTTAAAAAATTATAATTATTTGTATTTAATTTGAAGTGATAGCAATAGCATAAAGCAATTTTTAAATATATTTTGTAAATTACATTTGAGATAAATTTATCACTTTTCAAAAATATTTTACATCAAATAAAATCAATTTTCTTAAACAAAACATCAGGAACTTTATTTATATATAAATAATATATTAAGTTCTAGGTTCTAGATTACTTATGTATTTCTAAACTACCCTCCCCAAGATTTGGTGTGATCAACCCCGATGGTTTGAAAAATTATATTTTCATCTAATAAATCCAGAGGTAAAATTCGTATTTACCCCAATTCACTTATTACTGATTTATTGCGAATCAAATAGATCAAACTACCCTTACTTTTCGCACGATATTAGATGGCACGGGTTATTGGTTAGAATAAACATTTGACCTACAACGAGTTAGTAATAAATCAATTAAGGTCATTTATTTATTTATTTACTAATATCAACAACTTCAATAAATTTTCATTAATAGAGAGATTCATTAGATAAAAACAAATGCAAAAGCCCTAAGCATAATTTTACTAAATGTTATTTTTTAAATCATAAGAGATCTACGTGTAATTAAACCAAATTTCAAGAAAGGAAATATTAATCAATTATTTAGATAAAGTTTCAGCCCATTAATTGAGAAAACAGTAGTATACATCCAAAATCAATTATTTTAACAATTTGTGGAACCATATAGTTATAAATAAATTAGTAACTAACCACACAATAATTATGAGTAACAAAATAAATCAATAAATATAATATAGTAGAGTAATAGTAATGTTCACACCTAAAGAGACCAAACTAGAGAGGTAAGAGGACCTAGGGTAGTCCAGCCCTTAACTCTGAATATACCCCTCAGCAGCCCAACGAATGTAATAGGCCAAGGAGGAGAGTGGCGGTCTAGAGCACACCAAGTTCAACCTATGGTCATGGCTCAACAAGGACATCAACCCGAAAGGTCCATAAACCTGACCTCCCTTTCCCAATTTGCATATGACTGGTCTACTAGTCAGCTGCCACCTCAAGCCACGTCAACCTTAAAATGACTGTCTGGGCAAGGAAGGTCCTCTAGGAGGCTAGCGTTCCTGGTTAAAGATTCCCAGCAAGCGAAGGGTCTCTCCAGATAAAAGGAGACTCCCGTTGAAGGCATCTAACTATAGATAAGTATAATTTACTACTAATCAAGCTACCCCAACCCATCTCCATGAAAATTGGGGAAGAGGAATAGAACCCTAGCTGGCAGGGGGACTCTCTCATATATATAGGTTTGGTCCCCTGAACGGGGACGACTCTCGAACTCTCTAAGCATATTTTCAAGCATTCCATCACGAACTATCGTGTTTTTCTTCCGATTAAACCGACATATTTAGATTCCTTATTGCATTTATTTTCTTTGTTATTTTATTTCAATTCAAATCCAATACTAATTTGGACGTTAGAGTGCTAACTGCTATTTATAGGTCCTTTTTCTTTAGGTTCATAAATGCTCTGGTCCAAGTCTTGAAAAACAGTCCAAATCCGTTGGATTCGTCCGATTTTTGCACTCATCAAATAGTAAATCGCTTAAATAATTAATTATAAGAAAATGAATATATGAAGTAATCATTACACATATATACGGAAAAATAGGGAATGATAATAATTTACAAAATCAATTAATAACGGCACTATAAATAAAATAATCTGATATGATTAATAAAAGATAAATAAGTAATTATGACAACTAATATTTTATAACAAATCAAATCTAATTTTTAAATAAAAATTAGACAAATTTTATTTTTATAAATAATGAATTATTTTTTTAAGTTATAACTTTAATTAGGGATAACTACATCGTGCAAAAAACGAGAATGATAATTTTAATTACAAGACATCCATATGTAATTTTCATAAATTTTGACCATAAATTATCATAAATAGTATTAATTACTTAAATACCATAGAATATCATCCATATGCAATTTTAATAAATTTTGACCATAAATTATCATAAATAGTGTTAATTATATAAATACCATAGAAAATCACTATTAAAATATAGAGAGAAACGGAGAGAGAGAGAGAGATTATAAAACTTGTGAGTGCTTTCAACCACTCACAGATGGTAAGTCACTAATGGTCATATAAATTAAAATGATATTATAAAATATCAATAATTTTAAACAATTTGTAGTACAATATAAGTTGGATTAATTATTAATAAAAAGGATAACTATAATATACATTGGCATAATACTAAAAGAAAATAGTTAAATGATCATTAAACCAATTAAATAATTAAGAATATAATTATAAGTGGCAAAATGAGGAACAACTAAAAGAAAATATATTTTCCACGTCTAAATAGTATAAGTTTATTTCAATCAAACCATACATTTAATAAATGCAGATGTATAGATAGCAAAATTTTTTATTTCTATTTGAAATTAACTATAAATAAATTTTCCTAATAGACCCGAATCCAACCTCTAATATTTTTTTTGATCCAAAATAAGACTTGTCACCCAACACGTTAATAGATTTAAAAGATTACATACAGATCAAAGCAAATTACTAGGAATAAAGAACATTTTTTTTGCTTTTGGTGTAAAATTATAAGCATGTATTAAGCTTCACAATTGTTCCTATCATCTAAATTAAATGCACACCTAATGCCAATCCACAACCTCATCCTAGTTAGATTAACATTTACTCACAACTTATCCCCTTAAGTTAAGTATGATATCCATAATTTAGTTTCTTAAGTAGATATGAAAATAAATGTTCAAGTACAACCTTATTCGCTTGAAATAGGCTTGTTGATGGGGAAATTGGACCAAGACAAGTCTTGTGCCGTCTAAACAAATGGAAGGACTATTAAAATTTGAACTGCGGGGAACATAGTATATTCATGGCAATAAATTAAAGAATGGATAAAATGAAAAACTATACTTTATTCATCTAAAACTCAAGTACTGAAGTTACAGAGATGTGAAGCTATATATGAAGAATATAGTTCTAGCTAAAGAAGAAAACTAACTCACTTTGAACTCTAGTTGGCAACAGACTCAACAAAAATTAAATAGTGGAAAAAAACAAACACTGAAAACAAAAGGATAAGTACGAGCAGAAGTTTCTACAAGGACTTCCTTGAGTTCGAAAAAATCCAAATTATTGTCATTCCCTAGAGTTTATTATATAGTGTTGTATCACATAGAATTTCGTCCAGCAAACTTAACAAATACCTTTCTTTCATCCCTTTAACTCATATGATTTTCGTAGTTGTCCGACTACCAGAGCATTTATATCCTCGATTGCAATTTTCTTAGTGAGAATGACACCTTGAAAGAAAATTTTGTGAAAAGTGGTACCTGCCAAAACAAGAGAAAAATTATCAAATTAGAATGTTCCAAGTAATATATGTATTTAATTTTAGTGGAAAACATTTTGAAACTTTTGGATGCTTGCAAAAGGGGGTAACATTACCCCCGATTTTTGACAAAATGATAGAACCTCATTGCTTTCCTAAAAAAAATCTAAATTGAAAAAGGTAAACACAAAAATGAGCAAACTGCCACAACAAGTACCTTGCGTGTATCATAATAGTTGCTTTCTTCTCTTTTTTTACCAGGAGCAAACATTTGATCTCCATACTCCTGTCGAAGTAGTGGATATTGATATTTTTTTTTTGCGGATCTTGCTTTTTTTATTGTTGTTTTTCTTTCTTTCTTATTTTTATATAATGCTTCTTTTTTTTTTTGTAGATCTCTCTTCTTTTGCTGTTGCTTTTCTTTTTCTTTTTTTTCCTGTGGATCTTGCTTTTTTTAATTTCTTCCTATTCATTTAAACTTGTCTCCCAACGCATTTTCAGAAATTCATTCTTGTAATCTAAAAAAATAGAAAAGAAGTCACCCGTGTAAGAAAACGTACTATTTATAAAATGGTTGCTGCAGGAAACAGAATTAGTAGGAAGAAGAATTTCTCATAATTTTAATGCAATAAGGCAATTCGACTGCACATTTTAGTGCTCATTCAGCTACTGAAAATTGAATTTCATTAGCAAAAGGAATCAATTTTGGAGTAAAACTAATTCAAACATCACGCATTCAAAACACAAAGATGTGATTTCCATGAATGCGAAAAAATTTCACTTGCTATAGCAGATTTTTTATATATGCAACAACAGAGAATGTTGACAAGCAACACAATGCAAACCAAAATGCAATTCAGTGAAAAATTTCAATAACACATATCACAAATACAAGAGAAAGTTAAGATTTACAAGATGCCTACTTAAATAAAACTTTTTCAAGGGGAATTCTTAATGCCTTCGCTAGCGCAATTAATGAAAATTTGGTCTCCTATGCTAACCCATTTATCTCACGGTCCATATACCACCTCTTTCTTAATTAGAAGACTAACAACCCACTGAATTAGTCGACTTCATTATATGATATCATGTTAGTCTATAGACAATGAGTTTCATAGAGAATCTAAGGAGTAAGGAAAATAAAACAAACATTTCCAATATATTCATTGCCTTTTGTCCTTAACTAACTTAATTTCTCTTACGCGAGTAGTGTTGTTCCCTCTTTCCAACCTCTTAACAAGTTTCCTGCACCCACGTGATGAAAATGTTCATTAAATTCTCCATGTACAAGAAACAATAGATATTGCACACACATAGAAAAATGTTCAAACAACTTTTTGATGACCAAATACTCCTTTAAGTTCAATATGCAGAGAGCGCTCATATACTTAGAGAACATCAATTCTGATGATTGAAGTATAGGTTGATTGAGGCAGGATCAACAACATTATACAACATATGTCTGTCAGATGCATAAAATATATTCTACATTACTGATATACGAAAAAGAATGCATGTCACATGATGTTGTGATAGTAGACATAACATGTGCATAACGATTATTAAAAACATGTACAAAGAAACATCAAATAATATTCAGTTTTATTTATATTGATTAAATAAAACTTGTTTTCTTACTTGAGAGAAGCTACTAGGAAAAACTTATATATATGAGTTTGGTTAAAAAACCAATATATTGTTTAATAAGAATTATGAAGAATTTCAAAAGCAATTAAACATGGAATTGGCATGGGTCTTTACAATTAGTCTTAGTAAACGCACACCTAATGCCTATCCCCAACCTCATCCTACTAAGATAAAAACAAAAGTTAATCTTTACTCATAGGCGCCAAATCTTTCTATGCATTGCTTCTTTCGCCTCTTTCGCCGTCAAAGTGCCTATGGTACCAGTTCATATTTGGTTACCTGGCCGTTCCTTATGCCATTTCCAAGTGCTTTTGATCTTTTTGCATCCTTTAGTCAGTACATTCACCTTCCGACAACCGGATTTTGGGTGCCACATGGATTCTAAACATTGTTGCAAATGCTCCAACTAATCTTTGGCATCAACCTCTTTTATGAGAATCCCCCTTTATCCTTCTTTATGTTCTTGCAACCAAAAGAAGTGATGTTGTTAGAATGAAGCTATCTTGTTATCGAGCATTATGTTGCTTATGAGGCTTATCCCAGAAACTGGAACCGTTCTAAAACTTTCTAGTGCATGGACAAGTAGAAGCAGAAGATTTTAGGGACAAGAAAAGGAGGAATGACCTGCGAAAACCAAAGATAGGTTGACCTCATCCTCATAGTTGTACGGAAGAATAAGCCCAACTTGCTGCTCCGTGCGCCAAAAGGGTTTTGTTCATGTGATCTGCCACATCGTTCTGTTCTTAAGTTAAGCATGGCATCCATAATTTAGTTCCTTAAGTAGATATGAAAATAAATGTTCATCTATAACCTTATTCTCTTAAGACAAGCCTATTCATTGAAAATTCGATTAGGACAAGTCCTGTGTCATCCCAACAAATGGAAAGACTTCTTTGAGTTCGTCAAAATTCGAATTATTGTCATTCTAGGAGTCTATTTCATTGTGTTGTATTATATAGAATTTCGTCCCATATAGAATTTCTTCCAAAAAAATTAGGAAATACCTTTGTTTCATCCTTTTGACTCTTATGATTTTCATAGTTGTGTGATGACCAAAGCATTTATATCCTCAAATTGTAATTTTCTTAGTAAGAACGACACCCTGAAAGGGAATTCTGTAATAAGTGCTACCTGCTGCAACAAGAGGAAAATTATCAGATTAGAAGGTTGCATGTAATGTATGTAACTAATTAAGTCCAAAAAACATATCAACAAGTAGAAGTAACAACAAGAGTGGATATTAAACAGAGTTGTCCCAACAATAAGAAACTTCAATAACCGCAGCTATAAAGTGTGAAGAGACAAGTTGCAGAATTTTTGAATTTGGCGCACCAGATTGTTGATGATGGAGATGCTATTTCTCTTGAGGTGCTGGAAACTCTAAAACAGAAGTGGGAAGCGTGGCTTGGCCCTCTCCATCCACTTTGTGTCTTCCCAACTAAAGAGAGTCCGCCGGTGCGAGTTTTTCGACGGGCGCGATGGAATTCCACCGTCTTCGAGAATTAGGCGGATTTGGGTTCTGAAATTTCGCCTGAACCCATTCTCGTGATTGCTGCACCGAAAGAGATGCCCTGGACGACTACTGCTGCTGTTGTTGGCTCGTCACCGACGAATATGGTTACAACAGCGAATATCGATCAGACGAGGAAGGCGGTGCCACCAGTACAAACCCTAGATGCGCAGCAATTTTTGGGCACGTCTGTTGCTGTATCAGCGCCACGATGATGGAGGCTGGGGTATTGGGGATGTCTCAACCGTCTAGAAAGTCGCCGGCTTTCCAGAAGGAGATGGAACACGCGACGTCGGTGATCTTGCTGGCGATGAACAGTGCTGCGATTTTTGCACAGCGTCGCAGTCGCAGCAAATTGACAAGTTTGGGCTGCCTCAAACATCTGGAAAATGGCCGGCTATGGAGGAGGGGATGGGTCATGTGCACACGGCGATAATGTCTTACTGGCCGTCGATGAACGGCGCTGGAATTTCTGCTGCAGAATCTCTGTTTCTGCAACCTGCCAGGCCGTCAACTATTTCTGCTCCGGTGACAGTTCCAGCTCCAGCGATTGAAATTGATGGGACTTTGGCTGTACATGTGCACAATCCGATAGTGGCTAATATCTCGTCCGGTAATACGGGTTTGTTTGTTGGAAATATTTCCCTACATACTACTTTTGAAATCCCAATATACGATGATAAAATTGCTTTTGCATTCAATAATACCTCCCAGAAAACTTTGTCATATGTTGCACCGATAATGCAAAATGGTGAAGTCATAGTACGGCCGACGTTGGAATCGATTCATGATGGGTCTCGTCGGTGGAAGGCAACACCAGTGGGGTATTTTTTGGGCAAATGCCCGTACTTCCATCACCTAAAAGAGTATGTGACTTCTATTTGGCCTTCATTGAGGGAGGTAACTGCCACAATGAATGGGTTCTTTTTCTTCCAGTTGAAAACGGTTATGGATATGGAAGATGTAATAGAAGGCGGGCCTGGCTATACTAGGAGCAACCGATCATGCTCTACAATGCAACCGGGAACGGTAATGCGTAAGCTCAAACACACACAAGTCCCAGTGTGGATCAAATTGAGACACCTATCGGTTGAGCTTTGGACAATGGAGGGATTAAGCACATTGGCTAGTGGAGTAGGGAAGCCACTGTATCACATGCTATTACGATTGCATGCACGTGACTAGATTCCGCTCATGTATGTGTTATGCTCGATATGAGTTCGAAATTCCCTAAACACATCATCATTAAGACAAAAGACGAGGATGGGGGGGAATCGACATGCAAAGTGGACATGGAGTATGAATGGCTCCCCCTAGATGTAATAGTTGTATGAGCTTGGGGCATTCGTCTAAGGAATGCTTGTTGAACAAAAGTGCAAAGTCATTAAAACCCCCTATAGCGGTCTATGTTCCTAAAGTCAGTGCCTCAATCCCCCAGGTTGATAAGGAGGTTAGCATTACACAAACGCCTCCGTAAGTTCAGATCCAATAATGGGTCCTTCTAGCACCCAACCCATTGGGGAACCGGTTGATGCTTCCTTGCAGCCGCCAGTTGCTCGTGAGCCTCTCTGCAAGCAAATCAGCGCGGAGGGAAGAAATAAGGGTAAGGAAGTAGTCATATTCAATTCCTTTGACACATTAAACTTCATTGATGATGCAGAAACATCAATGAGGGGTCTTAATATCAGCATCACCAATTAGGGTTACCCATGTTGAATGCTGCATTCTGGAATGTTTGTGGCCTGAACAAAAGGGACCACCAGCTAGCTTTGAAGGACCTAGTCGCTGAGTTCAAGTTGCATTTTGTTGGCCTCTTGAAAACCCGGATACATGCGAATAATGTATCTCGTATACAAGCTGTTATTTTTACCTCAGTGGAAATGGTTTGTTGACAATGGGACTACTGGAAATCGTATATGGATAGCATGGCATGATGATATCATTGATGCTAATGTGTTTGATCTGGGATCCCAGTTTATTTTTTTTCTTGTGATTATACGTGCATGCAATGAATCGATGCTTATTACAGTTATTTATGGTGCTAATGAAGTCATTGATCGACGTCAGTTATGAGAATCTTTAAATATGTTGGGTAATCAGTCGATGGATGAGCCATGGTTAGTGGGGGGTGACTTTAATGTGGTACGTGATCTCAGTAAGGTCTGTGGCACCTTCGGAGACATAAGGAAGCCATGGAGGAATTTAATGTATGTTTTCAGCAACTGCTTTGCATTCACCCGCCATGCAGGGTAAATGTTATACATGGCATAATTGCAGTACGACTTCGCAGAGTCTATGGAAGCGACTAGACCGGATGCTTATTATTGATACATGGCTCACACGATTCCCCATATCGTGCTACACTAGTCTGTTGCCCTGGACTTCGGACCACTCGCCGCTTCTATTGAATGGGGATAGACAGATGCAGCTTGGAGGTATGTTTAGATTTGATAACTACCTTACTCTCTCACTGGATTTTATCCCTAGTGTGCAGAATGTGTGGCAACATGCTATTGTAGGTGTGCCTATGTATGTTGTTGCACGGAAGCTTAAGGCTTTAAAGCCTGTCTTCAGGCAGCAGAGGAGAAATAAGGGTGACCATTCGCACAATGATCAGCTAGCAAAAGGTTTTCTTGAGATAGCCCAAACATTACTGAGTATGGATGGACAAGATGATCTATTACTCTTACTGGAACACTATTGTCGGATGGTATATGCCAAGGTAGTGAAGCTCGAGCAAATCATGCTACAACAACGGGCAAAGATGCAATGGATGAAGGGAGGAGACCAATGCTCAAAAGTGTTCTTTCGCAAAATAGCCTAAAGAATAACTACTCGGAGGATCTTCCAGATCAATGACGAGCAAGGGAACACCTATACAAAGCCAGGAGCGGTTATTCATAAGAATCTCCTTTTACCAGGCTCTATTAGGAGGGGTACGAAGACAACAGGCAATCAATATTGGGTACTTGAGACCATGGACGAGACATATGCTGACTGAGGAGGACACCCAACTTCTCCTCAAACCAGTTACGGCCGATGAAGTTAAGCAGGCCGTTGTAAAGGATATGGGTTTAATGCAGTCAAAGATCAAGAACACACCTCTCCCCATTGGTGTTAAACTTAGCTCACAGGACAGTGATCCATTGCCTGATCCATCTAGATATCGTAGGCTGGTTGGGATATTATTGTATTTGAATCTTACTAGGCCAGACCTATCATATAGTGTGCAACAACTGCCAATATCTGCAGACACCTTGCCAAATTCATAGGGAAGCAGCTGTGCACTTGGTGAAATACTTAAGGGGTTGTGCAGACACAGGTTTGTTCTTCCCACTTCATAATAAATTGAATAAGATAGCTTTTTTCTGATGCAGATTGGGGAGGGTGCCTACAAACAGGAAATCACTCACTAGTTTTTGTGTGTTTTTGGGAGAAACTCCAATTTCGTGGAAAACGAAGAAACAAGTGACTGTTTCCAGATCCACTACTGAAGCTGAATACCGCAGCCTTGCGTGTACTGTTTGTGAGCTGATGTGGATCAGTTACCTGTTACAAGAGTTCGAGATTGAAGCAAGACTGCCAATTCCTTTGTTTTGCGATAACAAAGAAGCTATACATATTACAGCCAACCCTATCTTCCACGATAGAACGAAACATTTTGACATAGATTGCCACATTGTGAGGGAGAAATTCAAACAAGGACTGATATTGCCCACACATGTTAAAGCAACTGATCAAGTTGCTGACATATTCACTAAGTCATTACCTGCGCCAGCTTTTCAAGTCATGAAGTCCAAACTGAACCTGATGTCTTTACCATCACCTCCAGCTTGAGGGGGGAAGTATTTATCACTTTGAAGGCTTGCTGTGGAGCTACAGTGAAGAGCTGCATCAAGAACTCTATTTGGAATTATTTTATGGTAGTTGGAAAGTTGTGTTTTAGATGGTGTGATAGATGTTTAGTATACATATTGTTGAATGTCATGAATGCTTAGAATTATTTAGATTTGTGTTGGGAACTAGTTTTAATTGGCTAGTGGTGTCACTCTAAGCTTTTAATGATTTAAAAATATAAATATAATTATGTAAAGATGTTTATAAAAATACAATATATGGAATGTATATATGTGTTGTACTATTGATTAGAAGTTTTTATAATATTTTTGAGGAAGAGGTTCTGAAAGGTGGAAAATGTTTGAAAAAATATAGGAAATGTTTGGTTTTATTTTGATTATTTCCAAAACCAATTAAAAATGAAAGTGTCTAGCTTGCAATTCCATAGAAATGATCTTTGGAGAAGTGCTCACATGTAGTCCACCGTAGAAATGATTTTTGCATATTATCCTATCATGTAAAGATTTTTATTGCATGAACATAATTGAAAATTGTTTTGGTCTTGGATTTTTGGTGAGAAAACTAATAATTTCCATTTACTTTCAAAACTAAGTTATGACGTAACAGATTTTTCTCCTACAAGATGTCATCATGGTCATGTTTTACTACTTTTCTCCAGTTTTCTTGTGGGACAACCTCGAACTCCTATTTAGCATGCTATTACAAGTGCAAAATAGTATTCAATTAAAAGTTTTGTCTAACATGTCAATTGTAACAACTTAGCGTCAGACATCTCCCTGTATGATTTTGACATTTTACTAGGTTGCCTCCTTGGTTTTAACATTGAATACTTATTGAGTGTGTTTCAACCTTGTCAAGTTTATGAAACAATTATATGCCATTATAATGGATTTAGTGTAAAAGGATTACTTGATGAAAAGGGTTTTGTTGGTTTTTCAAAATGAAGAAATTGATTTGAGTTTTATGAGTATAAATACGAAATGAAGAAAATATTGTCTGAATGAGAAATCCTTCCATTAGGCCATAAATTTGTGAGCGTTCAGCAAATTTAATACAAAATTATCAGATTAGAAGTCCTTGTTGGATTTTTAATGCAAAGTAATAAAGTAGAAACTGCTTTAAATCCTAATATTGTAAATATGAAGTTGCTTAAGTTGACGAACCTAGATGTGGCAAAAGGGTTACGAATAGGTTGGTTGTTATACACAAAATAAGTTGTCTTAATAGTTGAAGTAAGACCATTATCCTTCTTCATGATAAATTTAAGTTCTAGTTCGACTGGTTCCTACTAATAATTGTTCACTAAAGGATATTCTTACATGACTTATATTAAGGTTGATAGCATAACAAACAATTAGACACATGTTTTGTTAGATTCAGTTTTGAGAATCTACTGCACTCAACAATCACCTCGCCTATTAATTTGGTGTATCATACCTTTCTTTTAAATGCTGTATACGCATAAGGAAGAATTCCAAACGCAAAGATGAATGTGAATTCAGGAAATATTGTGCTACCAGTTATAGCCAGTGTAGGGCTGCAGATATGTTAGATGCTAAACGCTTAACAAGGAAATAAAGGTTGAAGCCCATTCTCTCCATCTGTCAATGGCATTTCTTTTAACGAATTGAGCATTAGTTGCATAATATTTATACGATTAGTGTTATATTTCATTGCTTGAACAGGTATGCAAACATCTTAATCGTGGCTTTCCACTATACTGGAAGGAGTATGATGAAAACTTCTTGCATAAAGAATCTCCCTCTAGTGGAGTTAAACTTCTTAAGAAGAGCAAGAAAGCCAAATTTTTACGTGATCCATTGCCCCAAAAATTTGATAGTGAAATTAGTGACTCTGTAGAGAATATAAATACGACCTGCATTGCCTCTAATCTTCTTCAAAAGGAATCTTATTCTGCTGGATGCATTGTTGAAGATCATATAGCTAGTGACATACCTCTGACTTGTGTGAAAAATACCATGCAATCAGTGACAGGCTCATTTTCCTGACAAAATGTTAAAATTTCAGCTGTTATAATAAGAATGATGATTCCCAATGTCCTGATAATGGAGAAATCATGTCTGGATGTCATTTTTACAATAGGAGCAGTAGCAAACCGACTGATAATCTGAAGGTGCACAGAAAAGACTCCACAAATGCCAATTTTGGCAAACGTATGAGCTTACCAGAGGAAATTCCAACTCATACTAAGGATAGAGTAACAACACCTTCAATAAGCAATTTGAAAATGAAAGAGAAGAATAATAAAGAATCAACTAGAATATCTGGAGATGAGAAGTTCAGTTTAAATTCTGTTTCATCCATGGGTTCTGAAAAAGTAGATCTAGCGTCTGGATATTGTGAACCAGGAGGCAGAAGTAGCTGTTATTCTGAGGTTAGTGGTTTCGAGGGGCATACAGATAAAGAAATTGGGTACGTTAGATGCTGGTTCTATGAAAGATGTGCTCGAGCAAATCTCTGAGACTTCAAGCTAAGATAAGGACCTGAGAGAGATTAAATCTAAAGGTAAGATACAGAAGGTAAAAAAGAAAGCAACAACTTCAGCGAGAATGCTTACTGCAGCAGATATCCAGAAGGATAATATACTCACTGAAAATAATCGTTTATCTGCAATGACCAACTCGTCAGGGATAAGGACCAGAAGAAAATTGGTATGGTAATCTTTTCATCAGTGCTATCTATTTTGTAACATCCCCTTTAATTACAGTGCTGACTATGTTCTAATTATTTATTCTGATTAATGACTTTTAGTCTATTCTATGCTTGAGTTTCCACCTACATTGAAATGGACACAAAGCGAATTATTGAAGAAAGAAAAGATGGTTTGATGTAGAGCCGCCACATTCTGTAGGAAACAATATTGGGGAGACCTATATAGTTATTCACATAGTACTTGATGGCATTGGGAAACCGTTTGTAATGTATGTAAAAACCAAACCACTATTCAGATACCACATCGCGGTGTCGCTTTCTGCCAATGTGGAGCTGTATTGGCCAAAAATCATTTAAGTAGTATATGAATCATTTGAATTCAACTTACAGTTAATTCAAATGATGCTAATCACTTTGTTCACCGACCAAGAGGGATGGGAGGAAAACATTATTTCAGGAACAAGTTCATATAATACTGATTTCAAGCTTCCACAGTTTTGCTGTTTTAAGTGGAAATGAGTTAGATTGTCATAATGACTGGAAATGTGTGGAGTCATAGGTTTCAGGTTTTAGAAATAGGGATAGTGGATATCATAATAAGGTGAAATTTAAGAAATAAGGTAGTGAAGTTTAAAATGATGAAAGAAATTTAGGCCTTGTGAAATCAAAAAATATCTTGAGTAATTCACTAGACAACATTGGTTCTATTGTTTCGTTGTCCAAATGGCTTGTACATGCATGAATCGTAACCCTTCTATTTTTGGATTTCCTATGAAAATAATAGAACTTAGTTCATCTTATGCTGCTGTAAAATCACTGTGTTCCTCTCTGTCTGATATAGAGAACTCCTGATAAAGAAAAGGAGAAGTTCCCAGTGCCTCTCCTCAATCTTTGAGTTGTAATAGATCTAGAAGTCATCACTTGCCTCTAGTTGTTTCCCCAATATCTTACCCTTTCTTTTTATCAATTTCTTTATAATACTTTGTTCGTGCTATCTCTAAGCACTCTAAAAACGTTGTTCAATCAACTAAAGGAACTCAATGGAATTCATAACATTCTTCAGTCTCTTTTTGCTGAAAATTTTTCAGGAAGATTGCTGATGCCTACCTCGACATTTTGGTGCAATGAAAGGGCAATCTGTGATGCGGTTTATCTTAAACTTGTAATATTATGCTAATTTACCCTCTTTTACAATAAAGTGGTTAAATTGATTGTTCATGCAAACATATTTAATATTTTTCTTATGCATCAGCTCTCAGATATCTAAGCAAAACGTTATTTCTGTATGTTTGTAGAAAGGGTAGTCTTAAAATATTATAATAGAGGCTTCCTAGCACAAATTGAATTTTGATTTTTTTCCCAAACTTTCAGGTATGCAGAGCAATTGGATGTTTAGGAAATTTACATGAATGATTCAAGTGTACCCAAACGACTATGATTACTTCAAATAAACAAAAGTTTGCATTACATTTTGTGAACAATTTTTTCATTATAGTAAATTTTTACATTGATGAACTTGGAAAACTTCGGACAACCAACATAGAACTGATAACTTTGCATCATCTTAACATTCAGCTCCTTTTTCTTTCTTCTTTCCCCCATTTGCTATTGTGCAATAGCTGTTTTGTGTTCTGCAAAGAATCATGTTGGTAGTTAGGATGTAGATATTGATATACCAGAGTTTCTTTCTTCTGCGGGCTTTATACAAAACACAACTTTGAAAGTGATAATTTAAAGTCATATATATTTCAGGATCAAACAATTACTCGAATTGTGGATGGCATAAACCTGGAGCAGCCAAGAAAAGGTATGTTAGGCAAAATCCATCTCATATTTATATTTTGATTACGTGTATTACGGGCATTTTGAGAAATAATATTACACTCGACTATTCAAATTGAATATACACTTTACTTCTTTGGACATAGTTCTACAAATACTTTTCATCCTTACATTCATATGACTTGAGAAACAAGTGTTGTGGTATCTCAAATTAACTTCTTTTCTCCAGATACATAATTAAAATGTGATTAGTTCTCTGCCACTACTATGTTTAAGTCCTCGAACCTGAGACAACTAATGGAATAGGACTCTGCCACTATTTTGTCGAAGTTTCACAGTCGGTGCATTTTGTGGAGTATCTGCTAAATGTCTAAGTTTAATTTGCAGTCTCATTCAGCAACAATTATATCTATTTCAGCTCTTGATTTGAACTTTTGATAGGAAGTAGATCTACGCCCAGACAGAGAAGGCAACCGCTTTGAATGGTTTACAACGATTTGCGGCCAAGCAGCAGTCATATGGTATGCAAAGTGCATGAACAGCTGTGAAAGGAACTCAGGATTGCCATTCCTTTAGAGTTTGGAAGTTAGAATATTTCTTGATGGCAGAAAGTTTTCGAGTAAAACCTGATACATCTTGGAAAAGAATAGTTAGTCATCTACTTTTGGAGATATTTTGACGTTCTCAGGCAATCTGCTCCAATGGGAATGCTTTTGTGGATACCATCTATAGTTTCTTACTGAATCCTAGTACTTTTGATTACCTAAAAAGCATCACATGCATCATATTCAATGCTAAATATATCACTTATGAGCTATAAAAATTGTTGTGTAGGTAATTTTATTATAAAATCTTTGGATCATTATTTTCTATAATTATATTTTTGAAAAGATTTATAAGAATTGATGAGGAAATAGTTGGATTTTGTCATTGTAATTCACTTCTTAGTTTAGTTGATACCATTTTCATTCCCAAATGTAATCCTTAAAATTGAAGTTTTACATATGTAAAAACACTAATGTGCAAAGTTTCTAGTTTTAACATAAATTTGATTAGTCAAGTTCTTAATTTTTCAAAAAACTAGGTGCATTAGTTGGCCTAATACTGATCAAAACAATAAGATTTTTTGGTAGTGTAATGTATGTATCATAATGTGAATGAATGTATTGTGGTTCACAAAACCCCTTTCTTCCATGACTATAAGCTTATTTCTAGCGTGACCAATTGCCCTTCAAGCCTCACATAACTAATCTGGTCCCTCGATAGCCTACTGCGGAATATTCGTCCATAGAGCTTAGTGAGAGCCCACACCACCCTTGTGAAAGTGTAGGTAAATAGCATATGCAAAGCATCCTGTTGTTCTCAACTAATGTCTCTTATAATCCTTCTGTGATGTAAATTTACCCCTATTAGCAGTGCTCTTTAGGCGCATTCTATGCAAACATCCTTATTTTAGGAAGCAGTCTACATTTCCATAAGAACGTTCAATTGTCCCCTTCCCTTGACCAAGAAGCTGTTACCGCTTGGCTAATAGCCAAGTCATACGCGCTATGAACCCTGAGTGACCCTTCCTCTCAAAGTGCCAAACCTTCTCATCACATGAGGGATTCTTGTTTAGGACTATTGATAAGATGCACTCTGCATCCTTTTAGTTGATCCACTCTGCTTGACTTACACTTGGTTTTGATGAAAAAAACCAAACTGGGACCATAGAGCTTAATTTGATCCAATAGAGTGTAGTCACCAAAGAGGTCCCAACCCTTGACAGTTGCCATAGCTAGGATTTTCATAGCGTCCAGGGGGAGTGCGTGGTAGTCTCTGCCAATATCAATTCTGATTTTTCTCGAATTAACTGTAGTCGTCGTTGTTTAGGGGCGTGTAATGCTTCCAGTTTTGGCTTAATGATTGAGACGCCTAGTCCCCTCTTCCTGTTTGTGGTGTCCAGATGAATTCTAGCCGGTCTCCCTCGCTTACCTCGGTATCATAGGTGTGCTCTTCTTTCTCGCAGTGGAATGTAATTCTCATATATTTTTCGCCTGTGCGGCGTCTAAGGTTACACCTAACCTTCGACCAGCCTTTGCACATATCAGAGTATAGCGACAGTCCGTCACGCATCCTCGACACTGAAACTCGCTAGCGCGATATCTGAACGCCTCGCAGCGCTACACCGCGTGCCCTTGCGCTCGCCTATCCAGAATGCGCGTACTCACTGAGGCTCTCGGCATTCGTGTCTTTGCGTCTCGCACACAATCTCGGAACCTGCTGATGCATTGCTCAATGTAAAGGAGCATCCTCGCTCCGCCTCGGCATTACGGCGTTACACATGCGCCCGCAACTCCCATCTCATGCCCAACACTCACTCGGTACATCCTAGGCGCTCGCCCTCGTCATGGCCGCCTTCCATGCCTCGTCCGAGTAGGACTGCATCATAAGTCCGAAGTCTATATCAATATGCCGACATCTTGCCTTTATCTCGCACGGCATGCCCGACATGCCTTCTTGCCTCTCGGCTTTGGTTTCACAATATGCCCACAGTGCGGCGTCGTCCCACGACCACTCATCATTAGCATACGGACCCCCATGGACGGCTAGAACTCAATAGTGCATTCCATGAGTTGGATCACGAGGTCTTGGAATGCTTGCCTCGATCACCCATTCCCACGAGAGGCATTGCCCCTGATATCTCGCAGCCCGTGGGGCAACCTTGCCATCACATGGAACCTCTCGGCAGTATCGACGCCCAACGTAGGCCATCCTGGCCCTATGCTGCCCGTCAGGTTTCCAAGCCCTTCGGGGACTCTAACGCTCCTCTTCTGAGTTACCTAGAGCTGGCTCTTGCAGGTTCCCATCATGCCTCCAAGAGATGCTCATTTAGTGCAGACGTCTTCTCATGCTACTGCCGTCGTGCACGGGGAGGGCTGGCTGGAGCTCACCAATGCATGCCCCCCTTATAATAGGCTTAAGAAAATAATCTCTTGTCCCAAGAGTAGAACACTCAAAGAGGCGAGGAGTGCACTTTTCTCGCATCTCCAAGGATAAAGCACTCTGCTTCGCACATTAAGCTCCTACTTACGCACAGGGTTGCGCTCCATCATCACTGTGTGGTGGCCGACATCCCCTAGTCGCCCGCACGTCGTCCACAGGTCACAGCCGACCTGTGAGACTCGGGCACGCCTTCCTCTCGTCCTCGTTGCTGCAAACGTGAAGTGGGATAGTGAAAAAAGCCATTTTGGATAGGGATTGGGCGGAGCCTCGGAGTGACGTTGAACTGCATCTCATCATCAGGCACCTCGAGGTCATGGGTTATGGGACCTGTTTCCTTTGTGAGTTGCCTTTGCTCAACTTCCTTTCTGTTGTCCTATCCTCGATTAGCCTGACTCCCTTGATGGCTACTGCTAGTTGAGCTAAATTCACCGAAGATAGCTGCTCCTTGTTTAGTAGTTGCCTCACATTACGGTCGGTTCCTGCAAGGCTTAAATTTGTATGCGACCTGGTTCGTGAACAGTTTCATGGAGATAGGTCGTATGACATATCTATTCTTGGATCAGTGAAGCCCTCGTCAAATCGTATCTCACAATACTTTGCTATGTGACCAAGCTTCCCGCATATGTGGCAAAATTTTGGGGAGCCGTTCGTACGTGAAGTGAACTATAAGCTCGTCCCCTGTCATAGTGAAAATTTTTGGCTCCCATTTTAGTGGATTGCTGATGTTGATTGCAACCTGAATATGTAGAGACAGCCCTATGCTCTTCCCATCCCATCCATCTCCATATCCTGTAAAATCTCCAGTCAATTTACCTATTTGCGTCGTAATACCTAGGCTCATTCGGTTGAGCAGTCATTTGGGAATGTGAACGTAGAAAGCGCACCAATTAAGATCAACACTAAAGGGGTTATCTTTTGGGCCTATTCCCTTTAAGATCATGATGTTCTTCTCGAAACTCCACGGGCAGCCCTCTAAGGTCCTCTATTTGTCTATCACATGGAAGAAGCGCATGAGGATCCTACCCTCCCACAACTGCTTGAACTCCGTGCCCCCCTCCCCCCCAAGAAGAATCATTGTGACGTTCGTAGAATTTTTCACGTAATTGGAAGACTATTTGGTAATTATTAGAAATTTAAATTTAATTACTAAACAAATTATAGACTGAATTTGGGATATGATAAAACTTGAATGGATTAAATTGGAATTCGTTATAATATTTGGGAGAAAATTATATTAATTAAGAAAATTAGAAAGAACGTAATGGGTATTTTGTGAAAAGTTTAATTAAATAAATAAAATAATAATACTATTATATATATAATAATGTGTATATATAAACATATATATATATATAATGATAAGAGAAGAGAGAGTGGATGAGAGTGGCGGCGCCGGCCACCTCTCCTCTCTCTCCTTTCTCTCCTCTCTCTCATTACACCTATATATAACATATACATATAGATACTTCAGAAATTTGAAGTAGAAATTTGCAATTCCTCGCGGGCGAAAGAAGAAACAGGTAATTTATGTTTTAATTTTTATTAATTAATATAATTATATTACTTAATTTGTCTTTTTATTAAATATAGTTTATATCGAACGGTGTACTATTTTACCAGAGTATTTTATGATTTTGGCTATTTAAATTAGTGTCATATTAAATATCATATTTGCTATAAAAATAATATAGTTGGGTAATTAAAATAGTAAATTTGTTAGATTTAATTATTATTATAGCTAATTTACACAATTCTGTCGGAACGATTAACCAAATACGTAATTCTATGTATTGTTACTTAATTAAATTATATAGTAGCGATAAATTGATAGAAAATTCATTAAAATTTCTCGGAAAATTTATATTTAAAAAATATTATGATATTAAAGAGGAAAAATGAGATTTTAACGATAATATAATTTACGGATGTTATTAAAAATGATAGTTATTAATATATAAGGGGTTTGATTAAATGAATTCTTATGAATTAATTGATAAATTATATATATGTTTGAGAAGCTTAAAAAAGGTAGTTATTTGAAAGAAATGGAACAGGGGTTGGACTTTAATATTGAATACTAAAAGATTGGTAGAAAATATACGAATATTATATATTATTTTATTTAGAATTTATGATATTCTATATATATTGATCATACGTATAATATTCTGTTATAGGGTGTGACGACAAAATAGAGGGTTGAGCAGTCCCTCGTGAAATCGAAGCATTTTGGGATTTAAGGTAAGTATAGCTAATTGGATTTATATATATATATCTATATGTGTAGTATTGTATATATTATATATATTGGTTTCTTGGATGCGATCATGGACTTGGCTTTATATTATTATACGTGACTTTTGTATATTGATTGTTTATAAAATTAGTCGTGGATTATTTGAATGAAATTGTTATTATGTGTCACATGTGTTTATAATTGTTGGACGTGAGACTGGTATGATTACGTGATCATATAATTGATTGTCGTATGAAATCAAATTGGGAGCTATTACTGAGGAAGTAATTATTATAAAGAAAAGAATGATGATTGTGAATTGAAATAAAGGATGATGCTTACCTAGTTCAGAGCACGGTCAATGGTTTATGATAATGTGATTGATGATGACGTGATTGATAATGAGATATGAAAAATATACGAATTAAGCTAAGTACCATGGCGCGTATGGTACCGGGGTATTCCGGACAACGGGGAATATCTTGTGTTGTTAGCTACACACTGGGGTGGTGTGGGGATACCATGTTTGTTGTGATGTCCTGTGCTGATATTGCTACACAACTGAAGTAAAAGAGTGTGGGGATATCACACAACGGGTATCTTGTGCTGTATAAGATATGATGATGGCCGGCGAAACCATTGACTGATATACTCCAATGAGAGTAAGTGGGGCCCTTAACTAATAAACGATAATGTCGAATATTATGTCGTGGATTGATTTAAAGTTGTAAGTTTATATTACTGCTTATATCCGATGTTGCTTTATGACTATCAACTGTTAGTCGATATGACTGCTTGTACATGAATTGCTGCCTGTGTATATATATAGGCTGATTGGCTATACTTATTGAGTAGGCAACTCATTCCTTGCCACGTACTTTTCAGGAGATAGGCACATTGACTAGCCACATCGGACTTCGAGCCGTAACGTGGTCTTTATTAGGTGGGTCAGCCGGAACATCTGAAGTCGGAGTTTTTGGTTGCTGGGTTGTTAAATATTCTGGTCTTTTCTCAGAATTTGTATTTTAAATTGTGGTATGATTTTTCTTGAGGTTATCTACATGAGGACATCTAGTGAGGGTAAATATAAACTTTTGGTGGTATCTATTACCTTTTGTGGTATACATATTATATTGATAAATTAAAATTTATTTTACGGGTTGAAAGTGAATTACTTATAGAATGAGTTCTGATTAAAGAGAGGATGAAATAATAATGATTAGATATAGCGAATAGGGGGTGTTACAATCATACTTTTGATTAACGCTCAGAGACCTTCGTTTTGAGTTCTCGAAGAGAGCATACATCCACTAAAACCAGTTTAATGGTTTCATCATCTGCCTGCCATAGTCCAGCCGAAATAATCCATCATCATCTTCGTCTCCCGTTAGGCGAAGGGCCCCCTTCATCCTTTCAGATACCAGATCGCAATTATTTACAAAAAAAATACTAAAATTTACTAATTGTTAATTAAGCTTGTTTTTGTATATTGATTAAATATATATATATAGCACCATAATTTATTTTTATCTAAAATTAAAATATAAGGACAAATGCATGTGATCCACCTGTGATATACGAAATCTGCAAAATACCCCTGTGGAAAAAAATATCAAATTATCCCCTGTGTTTTTAAAAATAAAGTAATTTACCCTCCTGGTCCTGAAACTAATCTACACGCGCTTTAAGTACGATTTTAATTGATTTTTAAGAATAAAAAATTACTTTATATTTGAATGTAATATATAATAATATTATTATATATAATATTTATAATATATATACTTTATATTTGAATGTAATATATAATAATATTATTATATATAAAATTTATAATAATATATATTTTTATTTTAAAAATATAAAACAAAATGAAAAACACAAAAGCCCCTTCCCCGCCCTTTCTTCCCCATCGGCCCCCTCCCCCCCACCAATCGCCTGCCTAGCCCACCCCTCCCTTCCCCGTCGCTGGCGCCAGTGCCCCCAACCTTCTCCCCTTCTCCTCGATCGCCTTCCCTGTTGCTACTTCCCCCTTTCCCCATCGCCGCCCTCCCCCTACCTTCGCCCCCTTCTCGTCGCCAGCCCTACCTTCTCTCTTCTAGTCATAGACCTTCCCACTCCCCCGTCGCTGGCCCCGCCATCTTCCGTCCAGCTTCGCCTCTCTATCTCTCTCTCTCTATATATATATATACATATATATAATTTTGATTAATAAAAATATATCATAATTATATTTTTAACAAAATTTTATGTAAATATATATACGAAATATATGCTTTTAATCTAGACCGTTGATCAAATTTAGTACAATCTGGACCATTCATCTTATTAATTAAGTTTAAGCCTTACATTTAGTCAGATCCAACTGCTATTAATAAGGATGTAAATGTAATTTTGTAATTAAAAATAAAAAAATAAAATATCTAATAATAGCGTGTGTATAGGGGATAATTTGCTCATTTCGTGTAACATAGGGAGGTAATTTGCATTTAACTCTTAAAATATATGATATTGATTAATAATTATAATATATGGTTAACTTTGAATATAAAGTCGATATAGTATTGAATATGGAGTTAAATATATAAAAATTTTGAAAATATAAAATATAAAAAAATAAAAATAAAAATAAATCCCTAATACCATGATTGTTTTTTTTCACAAATTTCTTTTTTCTCTTTATTACACATCACAATTATTTTTTATATGCTTGCGAGTATAATGTTTGGCGTCTGCTGGTTTATATAAAAATGCATATACTTTCTCTCTTGGCACAGAATATGTTAAAAAGAATTGGGTCCAACTCCAACTAACATAATTTTTCCACAAGCCATTGACTTGGAAGGTTGCAGGAAACAACCACCGACGCGGAGAAGTTTGAAATTTGTTCACGTTTCCACGTTTCTATCATCCAGAAAAACACACACACACAGAGATCTTCAACAAAGCGTTCATGAAGTAGAATTTGTGAAATTATCAAACCACGACAAGTTGATGCAGAAAGCAATTGAAGCAGAGGATGATGTTTATTATCTTCCAAGTAATGAAGCGCTCTCTCTCTCTCTCTCTCTCTCATTTTGATAGTTTTAAGTTTTAATAAGAAAAATAATCACTCAATGATCATTTCATTGCTGATTTTAGCATCAAATTAGTTGCTGATTTTGCTAGAAATTTTGCTAAAGACAATATTTGTTAATACAATTTTGGGGTGAACTTTTCAATTTCTTAAATTGCCAAAGCCAACTATAAAGTTGGGCAACATCAAAATTCCTTTCTAATTATTTCGTTTCTAATGTTAAGTTTGGAATCACAAGAACTTAACATTTTTATTCTTTGTTAAATGCATTTATAAATTACCAATAAAATTTACTCTCCTTTCTAATTTTTTTAGCTATTGGTATAATTTATTGTAGTATTAGTAACAAAAATATAACATTAATTGATGATATTAAGACCATAAATTGTAAATTTTCGTAATTTTAGTAGTTGCAATATTTATGTAACAATTAGTACTAAGAATAATTAGTAATAGAAAAACTCTGAATCTTGGGGAATTCTTCAACAACAATATTTGTCTCAGATAACAAATTTTGGGCTGATTAACTTGTTGCATAGTTACCCAAATAGCTATGTAGCCTATGCTTAACGCAAGCCATCGAAATGTTTTCTAGTTTTTCTTACTCTCAAATAACTTGCTAGTTTCAGTCCTAATGACTCATTCAAGAGTCGGAGACTGTACGATGGATATATGAATGATATTAAACTATTTATACTATATATAAATATACATCTTACCATACTTTAATACTTTTAACTCCACTACAAATGCCTCAAATATTATTTTTTAAGGAAAAAATATAATTTATCTCCATATGATATGAGAAATAAGCAAAAAAACTCCAGTAACAAATAAAATAGCAAATTACCCCCTATCCAAATCACTGATAGGGAGGTAATTTGTTTCATTTTTTAAGACACAAGGGGATAATTTGTTAATCTTTTTTTTCAGATGGAGTATTTGTTCATTTCATAGATTATAGAGGAATGAATTACATTTAACCCTATTTTTTAAACCAAATTATTATTCATTAATAAGACCACCAAAATTTCTCTCTTTACAAAAATACAATTTGAAAATTGTCAATCGTGTAGAGGATAATTTTTCGTCCCATACATCAATACACAAATGATATTACTTATAATTTGTTCTTCTTGGAGTATCACAAAAATAAAAAAGAAGAATGATTCTTTGTCAACAATGCTATGAAAATTTATCATACCAATGCAAGGATTTAGACCTACTTTTGGTTCGAGTTTCGTGGAACTCTGAGATATTTCAAATTTTAGATGTTTTACGCAGTTTTATTAAAGAAAGTTTGTTTTCCATTCATACTAACTTGTAGTCATTATTATGCTTTGAAAATTTACCATTCAGGGCCAACTTTTGGTTCAAGTTTCGTAGAATTCTGAGATAGTTCAAATTTTAGTTGTTTTACGCGGTTTTACTAAAGAAAATTTGTTTCCCTTTCATACTAACTTGTAGTTTTTGTTATGTTTAGAAAATTTACCATACAAATGAAAGGATTTAGACCTACTTTTGGTTCAAGTTTCATGGAATTATGAGATAGTTCAAATTATAGCTGTTTTACGTTGTTTAATTAAAGGAAGGTTGTTGTCCTTTCATACTAACATGTAGTTATTATTATGCTTTCAAAATTTACCATACAAATGCAAGGGTTTAGGCTTACGTTTTGTTCAAATTTCATGGAACTCTTAGATAATTCAAATTTTAGCTCTTTTACGCGCGCGGTTTATCGAAGGAAGTTTGCTTTCCTTTCATACTAACTTGTAGTTATTATTATACTTTGATAATTTACCATACAAATGCAAGGGTTTAGGCCTACTTTTGATTCATGTTTTGTGGAATTCTGATATAGTTAAACTTTTTGCTTTTTTACGTGGTTTTATTAAAGAAAATTTGTTCCCTTTCATACTAACTTGTAGTTATTATTATGTTATGGAAATTTACCATCCAAATGCAAGGTTTTAGGCCTACATATTGTTCAAGTTTCGTGAAATTCTGAGATAGTTCAAGTTTTAATTTTTTTACGTGGTTTTATTAAAAAAGTTTGTTTTTCTTTCATGCTAACTTGTAGTTATTATTGTGCTTATAAAATTTACAATACAAATGCAAGGGTTTAGGCCTACTTTTGGTTTAAGCTTCGTGAAATTTTGAGATAGCTCGAAATTTTGCTATTTTATTCAATTTTTTATTAAAGTTTATTTTTCTTTCATACTAACTCGTAGTTGTTATGCTTTAAAAATTTACCATGCAAATTGCAAGGGTATATGCTAACTTTTGGTTCAAGTTTCGTGAAATCTGAGATAATTCAAATTTTAGCTGTTTTACGTTGTTCTATTAAAGAAAGTTTGTTTCCCACTCATACTTACTTGTAGTTATTATTACACTTATAAAATTTACCATACAACTGCAAGGGTTCCAGCCTACGTTTGGTCCAAGTTTCGTGGAATTATGATATAGTTCAAATTTTAGTTGTTTTATGTGGCTTTATTAAAAAAAATTTGTTTCCCTTTCATACTATCTTGTAGTGTTTATTATGATTTGAAAAGCTACCGTACTTATGTGAGGGTTTAGGTCTACATTTTGTTTTAGTTTTGTGGAATTATGATATAGTTCAAATTTTAGCTGTTTTATTAAAGAAAGTTTGTTTTTCTTTCATACTAACTTGTAGTTATTATTACATTTATAACATTTACCATACAAATACAAGGATTTAGACCTACTTTTGGTTCAAGTTTCATGGAATTCTGAGATAGTTCAAATTTTAGTTGTTTTACTAAAGAAAATTTGTTTCCCTTTCATACTAACTTGTAGTTTTTGTTATGTTTAAAAAATTTACAATACAAATGAAAGGATTTAGACCTACTTTTGGTTCAAGTTTCATGGAATTCTGAGATAGTTCAAATTATAGCTGTTTTACGTTGTTTAATTAAAGGAAGTTTGTTGTCCTTCCATACTAACATGTAGTTATTATTATGCTTTGAAAATTTACCATACAAATGCAAGGGTTTAGGCTTACGTTTTGTTCAAATTTCATGGAACTCTTAGATAATTCAAATTTTAGCTCTTTTACGCGCGCGGTTTATCAAAGGTAGTTTGCTTTCCTTTCATACTAACTTGTAGTTATTATTATACTTTGATAATTTACCATACAAATGCAAGGGTTTAGGCCTACTTTTGATTCATGTTTTGTGGAATTCTGATATAGTTAAAATTTTAGCTTTTTTACGATGTTTTATTAAAGAAAATTTGTTCCCTTTCATACTAACTTGTAGTTATTATTATGTTATGGAAATTTACCATACAAAAATCAAGGCTTTAGGCCTACATATTGTTCAAGTTTCGTGAAATTCTGAGATAGTTTAAGTTTTAATTTTTTTACGTGATTTTATTAAAAAAGTTTGTTTTTCTTTCATGCTAACTTGTAGTTATTATTGTGCTTATAAAATTTACCATACAAATGCAAGGGTTTAGGCCTACTTTTGGTTTAAGTTTCATGAAATTTTGAGATAGTTCGAAATTTAGCTGTTTTATTCAATTTTATTAAAGTTTATTTTTCTTTCATACTAACTCGTAGTTGTTATGCTTTAAAAATTTACCATGCAAATTGCAAGGGTATATGCCAACTTTTGGTTCAAGTTTCGTGAAATCTGAGATAATTCAAATTTTAGCTGTTTTACGTTGTTCTATTAAAGAAAGTTTGTTTCCCTCTCATACTTACTTGTAGTTATTATTACACTTATAAAATTTACCATACAACTGCAAGGGTTCCAGCCTACATTTGGTTCAAGTTTCGTGGAATTATGATATAGTTCAAATTTTAGCTGTTTTATGTGGCTTTATTAAAAAAAAATTGTTTCTCTTTCATACTATCTTGTAGTGTTTATTATGATTTGAAAATCTACCGTACTTATGTGAGAGTTTAGGTCTACATTTTGTTTTAGTTTTGTGGAATTATGATATAGTTCAAATTTTAGCTGTTTTATTAAAGAAAGTTTGTTTTCCTTTCATACTAACTTGTAGTTATTATTACATTTATAACATTTACCATACAAATACAAGGATTTAGACCTACTTTTTGTTCAAGTTTTGTGGAATTCTGAGATAGTTCAAATTTTAGCTGTTTTACGCGATTTAATTAAAGGAAGTTTGTTTCCCATTCATACTAACTTGGAGTTAATATTGTGCTTTGAAAATTTATCACATAAATGCAAGGGTTTAGGCCTTCTTTTGGTTCAAGTTTTGTTGAACTCTGAAATATTTTAGATTTTAGCTGTTTTACGCAATTTTATTAAAGAAAGTTTGTTTCCCTCTCATTCTAACTTGTAGTTATTATTATGTTTTGAAATTTACCACGCAAGGATTTGGTTCGTGGAATTCTGCGTCGCCGCCGTCAACATCACTTAGATCATTGGGATTGGGGTTGTCGTCGCAGGTCAGTTCAATAATTGAAAACCTTTATTTATTTAATTTATTTAATTTTTGAATAATTTTATAGTTTACATCTGTATTGACAATTAATGAGTAAAAAGATTGAATACTAAAGAATCAAAACCACACAATCATAACATCTTACTTGACAATTTTTATTTGGCCATACATAGCCTCATGAATAGACGCGTCAAAAGATATTCGCTTTTCAAGAATAATTCAATTTTTTAATAGTATAAAATTATTTAACTTCATGAAATTTTGCAGGAGGAAGAACAAATAAATGTGAGAGTCAAGCTAGCACCTCAGAGCAATGTTGAAGGTACATAATTGTTCAGGCAAAAATAAAAATAAAAAGAAGGGAAAAATATTAATTTGGTCCAATAAGTTTCCTTGCGTTCAATTTTTGTCCATTATGTTTACGCATTTCCCAATAAAGTACAGTAACTTGCAGAATCGCTTAAATTAGGACCACAGACAGTATTATGGACACTTTTACCCCTGTACAAGATTTTAAAAGAGTTGTTTTAGTCCATTTACACCGAAATTCTAATTTTCATCCATGCTCACCAAAATGGTATCAGAGCCTAGCTTTATTGGAAAAATGTATGTTTATATTACATTTTGATATTATTTATCCACTAATGGAGGAGACTCTTTAAGAGAAAATGGAACGAAATGAAAGTTCGAGTTACTCTGAAAACAGGGAATATTTCCAGATTCTGAAAATACAAAAAAGAGAATTTCTCAAGAAAATTCTTGACAAGTGTTACAACAGTCCCAAGAGGATTGATCTAAAACTTCTCTCGTCAGAAGAAGAACAAGAGTTGCTGAGAAATTTTGAGGTTCGACAAGTACTGCCAGGAAAGGCAGTGAGGCGTCTACCCTCCAGTGAAGTCCATGGTAGAATCCCAGCCAGGAGAAGCGGAACGGGTAAATTACTACATAATTTTAGTTCTAAAAATTATGACTGAATTGAAGAAACTCGAGCCGGATACATCAAAGATCTCTCAAGATCTGAGGGAGATCCAAAAGACGGTTCAAGACTATGGACATAGGTTAATCCATATATCTAGGAAAATAGAATCTTTGAGCTAAAAGGTGGACGAGGTCCTTAAGATCCTTCCCGATCTACATAAGGGCCTTACAAATCTGAAGGCAGAAATTACAGATATGAAGAGAAATCAAAGGGAGAACCCTAAGACATCAAAATTCAAACAGGAGCGAATCAGGGACGCCCTTGGAACAATACCTCTTCTACACCAGAAGGGGAAGGCCACGGAGATTCCAAAGCCAAAGTCTAGAGAAGATCTGATTATCGCATCTATCAGATTTATAAAATAATGGAGGTAACAAGAGCAGATCTATCATATTTACAAGAATTGGCAGAATCCTTTTCCCAACTCGGGATTGTGGATTTAGTCAATATCCAAACTAATGAAATCACTCCACACTACCACAGCTGGAGGGAAGTACATGTTCTAATGATCCTCCACAGGATCAACCGATGAGAGAAGGTGCTGATTTCCACACTAATGCCACTCCGACGTTTGTGGGAACACGGCTAAAGGAAAATCCAGGAAGAAATCTAAAAAGAGTGCCTGAAAATACACCTTGGGCGAGGACCATTCTCCAGCCTTTACATCCATATGGCGCTATTCTGAACCTGGATATTCTCGATTTCCAAACTACCAGAAATCGATAGATGAATGGGTTGTAGCCATCAAGATAGCAACAACTGCCCTGGAGCTTGACAAGGAAAATTTCATAAAGATTGTGGAGTTGAGCTTGGAGGGATCTGTGAAGATCGGATGGGATAATACCCAGAAGATACCAAAGTCAGTATCCTAGCCGGAGATTCGAAAGGCACGATAGTAGACCGGCTAGGAAGGCTTATCAAGATACACTTCAGCAGAAAAGGGTAGAGAATATGCACAGGTTCTCTTCGGTCTTGAATTAAGAAGTATTTGCGCAGTAGATGAATATATCTATTGGTTCGCAAGTATTGTTTCCAAATTGGAGTAGCAACAGAGGTAGCAGCTCCAATGTTCTTCGTAAAAATATGGAGTTCATGGAAGGAAATGTTGATCCAGTCATACAAAGTACCTGTAGGACAACTAGATTAGTGGCGCAAAGAATGTCTTTCCTTAAAGACAAACTGAGGGATTGGTGTATCAAGCATCCATCCAGAAGAACATGAAAAGACTGAGAGGTAAAATCAAACGAACTCCTCTCTATTGTGGTAACAATGAGTTTCCAACTATTATAGGAGAATCAAGCAAGCCAAGGAAAAGGAGGAAGCAAAATAGTGACTCCTATCCTAAGGGTTCCAGGAGAACCTTTTCCTAGCGAAGATCATGGTGGTCCAAGTCCGAAGCCAGAAAGCAAATCTGGACAGAGAATAGGAATAACAAGGGCTTCATCCCAATGATCTAGATAAATAGATGTAAGATCCACCGGAAGAACCCCTACAAGAAGAACTTTCAGACGATCCCATACTTGATCCAATGAAAGTTTCAAAGACTGCAATTGTTGGACTTGTGGAGCAAAAGGTCATATATCTCCTGACTGCCCGTAGAAACATGGTGAATTTTGAAAATTTGAATCCACGGATGACATCTTGGATGCAGTCTACTGTGGCGATTTGGTACCCATTTACCTGTTCGAAGACCTTCCGTAATACGAAAGCGTCTATGAGGAAGAAATAGAGATTGATTCGGATGGATCTTCAACCGAGTCAGAATAACTACAATGAGGGTGATAGGCTTCAAACCACCGAAAGCCTGTCAGGATTCTTTTCTAGAATGACGGTGTCCAGCAAAACTATGGAAATAATCATGCGACAAGATTCAAACCTCAACCCATACGATGGATTTAGGAATTAAGGAATCGGGAGAGTCCTAAACCAGATAGGACTAAACTAAAGAAAGCATCACATAATCTACAAAGTAAGTTCAGGTGAGTTTGCTATACCTATGAAACTTGTTGGTAATGTGATGGAGATGCAATTAATTCCTAAAGAAGAGATTCTTGAAGAATTAAGTGAGCTTAGAGAATAAGTTGTTGTTACTATGAAATGGATCCACATAGGAACTATTAAAGTAGTAATAAAAGCAACTTTTAAGGAAGGAATTAATTTAGAAATACATTTATCGGTAATATATAGAAGATCAATAACTTAAAAGATGGTTATCTTGGAACAATGATAGGCAATCTGTACGCAGGAAAATTGATGTTTGATATTCATCCTAGGACTGCATACAACCTAGCAGACCAACATTTTACTAGAGTCTTAACTCTTCATCAATATTTTAAAAGAAAAGATCTAATGAAAGAAGGCAACAGACCATATTCTATAACTTATAGAACAGTTTATGCCCTTTCCAATACGCATCATTCACATTTGTTCCTTAGGAAAGAGTATATTGAGATTTCTAGAATTTTCAAGGAATTCGTCAAGGTTATGACACCAGATCCTATTAGGATACCTAGAATAGGTGGTGTTGATATCATCATAAAAGATCACCCAGTTTTAGATAGAACACTTAGCTCTAAAATTGAGTTTAGTAGTCGGACGTCCTTTTCGGAAGATTGGATCACAGGCTACAAATGAACAGAAAAGGAGTTATTAAAAGCTTTAACTCCTTAAGAGATTAGGGTAGATAAGGTAAAACTTAGATGCCCTGAAGGATGGAAAGAAATACAAGTAATATTTGACATTACTACAAAAGAGAATTTTTTCCCTTGTGATGACTTATATCATTTGCAGCAACCTGTTGTTGGAAAATATGAACGCATGGTAGAAGTAGCAGGCTATGAAATTCTAGTTGGAGGTGTTGCGGGACGAGAAAATGGTTGCATGACTTTGGGATTAAGTTTCCCCAAAAATCATAAACCATGGGGAAGAAAAGGTTACGGAATGGAGTTTAGTCTTGTCGGTGTTACCATAAGGATTGAATGACGAGTCATTTTTCTATATACATATCTGTAGGTATGTTGTATGATCAATATAAGACAGAGTATTTTGCAGCTTATATTGATTCAAGATCAGAAATTTGCATGGCAAAACCTGGAGTTTTCCCTAAAGAAGCAATGGAAACCTTACCCGTTATTGCAGGAAGAGATTTTTCACAAAAAATCCTAATACTCCATAAGGGAATACGAGAAGCCAAGATCATGATCGGAGGAGCATCCGGATCACCCTGGTTCACATAGCAAAGTAAAAACACCTATTCACTTTCATGATATATGTGCTGATATCTTGCTAGGTAACAATTTCGTTCAAACATTTGCAAGATATATTCAAGATAACCAGAGGAATCTGTTAATCTTTACTAGTAACTGTGGTAGTGAGATACAGGTGTTGCGAAGAGAGAAGGCATTTAACAGGATAATGCCAATAAATTTTTTCAGCAAACATGGTGATTTTGAGGCCAGATTAACTCATCCAAAAATACAGGATATTTGGAAATTTGTTAAGGTCCTTTTGTCTTTCAGGCAAAAGGGATTCATAGACAGCGATAACTTTTATAAAGAATCCGTGGAGGAGATTGTGAACCGTAAACAAGCATTACTGGAAATGAAATCACTAGATATTAACGAGGAAAGCAGGCTTTCTCTTGAGAATGTCAAGAGGCTCATCCAGAGGAACTTCAGTGGAAACCCTCTGGCATGGTGGGATAGGAACAAGATCGAAGCTACTCTAAAGCTCAAGGAAGAGTGCAAGTACGAGTACGTTCGACATACAAACCTATCCCAATGAACTTGGAAGACAAGAAAGATATGCAGATGCTTATCAAAGAGCATATCGGTCTTGGACTCATCGAGCTTGGAATCTCTACCTACAGCAGGCCTGGTTTTCTGGTAAGGAACAATGGCGAGATTAAGAGAGGTAAACCTAGGTTTGTAATTAACTATCAAGGCATTAATAAGATATTAGAGTTTGATGGTTATTACATTGCTAGTAGAGAACACTTAATTGATTGCATTAAAGGGGCAAAAGTGTTTTCTAAATTCGATTGCAAATCTGGGTCTTATCAAATTAAGATGGAGAGTTAATCAAATAAATTTACTGCATTTTCCATACCACAGGAACAATATATCTGGAATGTGCTTCCAATGGGTTTAGCTAATGCACCCCAGATATTTAAAAAAAAAATGGATAATCTTTCTAAAGACTATTTTGAGTTCATGTTTGTCTATATTGACGACATACTAATTGCATCCAAAAATATTAAAGAACATATTAAACATATTGAAATATTTTTCGATGCATGCCATAAAGAAGGCTAAGTACTTGATCAAAAGAAATCCACTATAGCTGTCAATAAAATTGAATTTCTAGGAATTCTTATTGACGAAATAGGGATTGAGTTACAGGAGCATATTGTGGAGAAAATTCGCAATTTTCCAAATGAGCTCAAAGACAAGAAGCATTTGTAGAGCTTCTTGGGAGTTATTAATTTTGCAGGTATCTTCATTAAGGATCTTGCAAGATACAGAAAGGATTTCCCACCACTCTTGAAAGAAACGAAGAGTTCAAAGTGGAAATGGGAAGAAATCCACACAAAAAGGGTTTGAGAGCTAAAATAGGTTTACAGTAACCTGCCAAAGCTTGCGATACCGCAGGACGAGGATGAATTGGTCGTCTATACAGACGCCAATGATTACAAATGGGCAACAGTGCTCATGAAGTAGACAACTACAGGAGAAGAACCTTGTAGATATACATGAGGGTTTTTCTCAAAACAATAAGCCAAAGTTTGGCACATCAACGAGAAAGAATTCTTTGCGGTTTGGAAGCCTTTTAAAAATGACCTTTATTTTTACTTCCTAAAGGATTTACTTTAAAAGTTGATAATACTAATGTCAAAACTTTCTTAAAGTATAAATTAGCATATAAAATAGAGAAAGCTCGTAGATGGCAAGTTGAATGCCAATATTATTGTTGCAATATTGTCATTATAAAATCTCATGAAAGCGTTCTTGCAGATTTCCTGATGAGAGATGGAGGCATCTGAAGTAAACTCCAGCATGTTGAGACTCAAGTACCTCCAAGAAAACCTCGAGGAGCTTGATAGAAAGATCGACAACTAGTGGTTAATGCCCAAGTTGCCGGAAAAAATCTAAAGAGCTGATCTAGACATTGTCCAGGTCGCAATAAGGAGTTCCTTATTAGCATCTACATCGCTATGGAACGACCTACAAGAACCAATTTGAAAAGCATTACCTTCAGGGATGACTCACGAGTTGAGGGAGCATGAACCCAAACATGTCTTTAGAGTACAAAGCTTTAGACCTGTAGTGTCGAATTGAAGTACCGATTGCACAAGGCCATCACCGACTCTGGTGAAACAACAACAATTGAGTCACAGGAAGTGCAAACTCCTATTGTTTCAAGTCAACCCAGCACCTCCGAGGTTAAGGATTGAGAGATTAGCCTTAGGCCAATGACAGGCACTTCTAAGGTTAATACTAACGAGTTTATATATTCTTCTGCTTGACAGGATTACCAGCGTATGTGGAAAATATTAATTTCCCGCAAAGGAGTAAATCGATTCAAAACCATTATCGAAACATCCAAAAAATATAATAGGGTCTGAATGTTAGAAGGGTCAAAACCAGAAGATGTTTGAGAATGGTATGATTGTGGAGCTCTTACTTCAGTTCATACTATTTCACCAAGTTTTTCGAAAATCTCAAAACTTCCAGAGTAGATTAGTAAGACGGTTTTTTATTCTGGAGATAAAGTTCATGTCAGTTGCTCCAAAAAGGGCAGGAAAGGGGTCTCATCCAACATTTCATTTGATGAAATTGCAGAGGCCAGACATGGTAGCTTTCAACAAGAACAAAGCCGCCTCAGGCGAAGCTTCCTTGGTATCGGCCATCACTGAAGAAAATATCTCTACCAGAAGAGCTTGGGGATTATGGTTCTGTCTCACAGAGATGGACAAAGTCAAGTATCCATTCAGAATCTTCTAAAACAAAGTGAATGGATCGTTCGTATTAAATTCCATGATAGGAAAAAGCACTGAGTTCGCAGAAAGCTTATTCGAGAAAAAGAGGATGTTAATCTGGAAAAATAAGCTACCAGCGACCGAAGTAACAAGAATGGAGACGTGCAACATGTTGCATGTTGGGTAATGACATAACCATTTGTGCCATTGCTGCGAAAAACAAGAAAAGCCCCTGTTCGGGACAAAGATTCGGGTCACGAAAAATAAACCCGAACCGGACCAAGAAAAGGAAAATAGAATTTTTTTTACCAAAAGAAGTAAAAACTAAACGATGTAAAAAATTGAGAATATAAGACTGTCGGTAGAAAACGACAAAAGCTAACAGTCAGCAAAGTAGGAACGACAACTGGAAGTCACATGGCCGACAAACCATTATGATCAATAGCTAGAAAGGACGAGGCAATGACAAACGCAATGACATCATTCGAAAAAGACAAGATAATGACAGAAGCAATGGCGTTATCAAAAAATAAGTTGGAGTCCTAATATGAAGTCCGCGGAAGCCTATAAATAAAGATGCAGTGAAGTAGAGGGGGATCAGGAAACTTCTCCTACTCTTCAAAATATTGGAATTCTAAGTCTTTTTCATTCTTCTGTAGTATTTTAATTTTTTAGTTTATGGGGGTTTCCCCAACAAGTCAAGTCCTCTACACTATGAGAGGCTAAATAGTTGTCTCCTCCAATGGAAAAATAATATCTATGTAATATTCTCTATATTTTACCAATAAAAGTTTGGCTTTCGTTCAACCTGTTTGTCCAAAATTCTATTAAGTTCCTGTATTGGAGTACTTTTTACGCCCTAAGGTGGGAAACGAAATAGGGCTGTACTGTTTTGTTACTGAAGGAGCCAAGTTTCTGCCAACCATCTGCTGCCGTACTGTGGTTGAAAGAAGTCCAAAAATCAAGAACTTGGAATACCTGAAAATAGAGCGCCAAAACAACATATGAATTTACGGGGTCTTAAGAGCATGAAAATGGATTATCTAGCTATTTCCTTTGAAAGGATAAAAAGGTCATAAAATACGCTGATGGACCTGATTTACACGAATTTGAAAGATAGTGTACTAAAATTGAAATTGCCAAAGTTAGTGTACCAAAATTGAACTGAGACAAAGTTAATGTACTAAAGTTTTCTTTTTCCCTAAAAAGAATTACAATTTTGGTCATATAAGTAGGAGATTACAAATTTTAGTTTCGTATTAATCTATCTTCGTGATTTTGTTGGACCAAAATTGAACTAAGACAATGTTAATGTACTAAAATTTTCTTTTTCCCTAAAAAGAATTACAATTTTGGTCCTACAAATAGGAGATTAACAATTTTAGTTTTGTATGAATCTATTTTCGTGATTTTGTTCTATTATTTAAAAATTTTGCACATGGAGTACATAAATGATGGAAATTTACTAAAATGGCCAAAACGAGGCAAATAAGTATAACTATCTTAATATGCGATGCTTTTTGACTAAGTTTTCTACATGATTCAAAAATAAATAATAATCGAATAAATTAGTTTTTACCATCCGAACTATATTCGTTTTATTTTTATCAATTTTTTTTATTAACGTACCAGCTCAACTTTGCAAATTCTACACTGTTCCATACAAGACTCATTTTTGGTTGATTTTTTGCTCAAAAAATATTGCATAAGTGCATATGTGATATTTAAGGACAATGTGACGTGATATTTTTCACATGATATTTCTTCTAGAAGTAAAAAAAATTATATATGAAAAAGTCAAATTTTATAAAATTAAAATGGTAAACTTACGAAAAAAATTATATGATACTATATAGAAACGGGCATGGTTGTGAATTGCTAGATGTAATTTACTTTTAAAATTTTCATGCGTGTTTCATATATCAGGAGAACAGGTCGGGAAGATCCATAAAGAGGAAGCAGTGTGCAGATTCTGTTTTAATAACATATTTCAATATGAAAATATTTTTATGACAAAATGCAACTGCAAAATCATCGCCTTGACCCATGAAAACTGCACAATGGAGCGCCAGCGGTCCAGAGAAGAAGGGAACTTCAAATGCAAATACTGTGAACAAGATATCCAAAATGTACCCGTGACATTATCAAGGGCAGATAAAGGAAAGCCAGAGAAACCGAGCTCGACTTCAAAAAGGTAATCTATGGAAAATTCTGGCTCAAATCAGATTTGGTCAAATCAAATTAATCACAGAGCATAAACATGTTCTATGATTGGCCAGTTCTCCTAAACTGTACACCAATCACACAAAAACTATATTCCCCTTATCATATAATTGATTTAGATTTCGTCGAGTCGAGTCCGGTCTAGAATTTTCGCATATACCGGTGACTTTAATGTATTTCAAATGGAGTAAATTGTATCTACTTACCTCTAATCTAAGAAATAAACATATAGCTTCCTTATAAAAATAAAATAACAATTTACCCTTTTCAATGTTTACAAAAGATACAAAATATCCCCTTCACCCGAGTAATGTTGTGCAATCGTAGATTTTCCTCTTTTTTCTTTTTTATATCTTTATTTTGTAACCATTGGATCTTAATACAATTCAATAGTTCATATTTTATCTTTAGTAATTTAAGGTCCAGATCTTATATTACTTAATCTATGGCCAATACCTTATCTTTTCAAACCAATTATTGAAATACAAATAATTTTAAAAAAAGAGAAATTGGTCATATTAAAATTGAACCATTGTTATTTATATAAAACAAGATCTAACAACTTATGAGTAAGGGTATAACAATGATTCTATAGCTAAAATCGAAGCAAAAGCGCACCCAAGACCCTTGATGCTAACCACTTGCCTGCAGGGGGTGTTTTGCACATTTTTTTAATTTTTGAAAAGAGATAAATTGATGATTATTTTGGCACAAATGGGTGGTCTGCCTATTTTCTATATCACATGTCGGTAAATTGCAATTCGCCCATTTCGAAAGACATCCCATATGTAGTTTGTAGGTACTTTTGATTTTGGCGTACATGATGATCTTTCCATGAATGTAGGCGTACGTGGAATTGCTTTGGGTTTTGCTGTAAGGCATAAACAACAGCTATGGTGGAATTTTTCATGTAGTAGCTCTTAGAGGTGATTTGGTGGTTCCTTCAAAGTCTATTTACTTGGCGCTTTGTTTCTGGCTTGTAATCTAAATGATTTCTTTCTCTCGTTTCTTTTTGGTCTAATTCTATACTAAATGTGCAATAAGCTTGTGTGTCATGTGCTCGTTGAGTTGCTGTAGTTGGTGATATTGCAAGCAAATTACATTTTGCATATCTTAAAATTGTGATTTTGTTTAGTTATATAGAGTGGCGCAACCAATGCTGAGGTCTTAAGTTCTACCCTTGAAACATATAATCTGTGATGCACTGACATGGATATGGCGATACAAACATAACGATACAAAAAATTTAAAAATATTAGGACACAAAATGGCACGGACACTGATGGGATTAAGAGAATTACTATTAAAAATGGCGAAATTGCCCTCAAAGCAGGCATTATTTATAGGTATAACCCAAAGATACTTGACGCTTCATGCTAGGTCGATCCGCGACCCAACCTAAAAGACCCACTACTAGAGGCTGTTAATTTACGTGACGTCACATGAGCTAGGATGACGACATTTATCACAGGAAAGTGAACCCACCCAAACATTATTACATACCCCGTGTTCAGTACATTTATGGGAAGACATTTTGACACTAAAAATCCAAATTAGATTGCTTTGAGTTAGGTTACGTTCGCATTAAGATCATTTCCTCTATCTCGAATATCTTCACTAACTTAGGCATCTAAGAGTCTTAGTTGGGGACCTCTCAATAAGCCTAACGATCTACTCTCTTTTCTCAAGTTCCAAACCTTTTCGAGGATGCGCAGGAGCTGATGACCTGCGACGCGAATCAGTTATCGCCATTTATGGGAAATTGAGAAAATAATTCACTTGTATCTGAGATGGAAGGAACTTCCAGATGGGAACACACTCCTATGGAAAAACCAGCACAGTGGGAGCAAGCGGAGCAAATCTGAATGAGGTAGGAGGAAAAGGTAGTACACTTAACTTGCAAGGAATTACAACTATGACTGAGGCAACCAGTAGAAATGCCATAGTAGTATATGAGAGAAGAACGACTTCACTTACTGTTCGAGAAACCATAAGAAGGCAGTTGTTTAAAGGTAAAGGGAAAACGATAGCACACGATCCCAAGGAGATGACAAGTCAAGCGGAGGACCTAAGAAAACCATGAGAAGGAAGTATGAGATACGAGATCTAGCAAGAGAGGAAAATGGAGAGAGCCAGCCATCTTGCGAGCAGTGGTGGAATACGTTGGAAGACAAATAGAGAGACTGGGTCAATAGATAGATGAATTAAATAGGCGAGGAGAATTGGTGGCGTATAATGTGTTGGCTAACAAAATTCTCACTGAAGTAGTGGATCCAAGCTACAGGTTACAAAACCTGCCTAAGTGCGACGGAACCAAGGACCCTCAAGAGCATGTGTCTACATTGAACTGGTAATGAATTTGTATGGTCAAACTGACTTTGTAAATGCCAAATTATTTTTAACAACTTTGACAAGAAAAGCACAAGAATGGTTCACTAGTTTGCCGACAAAGGGAGGATGGATCCCTAAAGAGCTTTATAGGGTGGTTTAATAGACTTTAGAGTTTCATGATTTAAGAATCGATATGATGGTGAGTATATTAATACATGGCTTGAAAAAACGATCTTTCGCATTAGCTTTAGCTCGAGATCCTCCAGAGGATGTGGGATAATTAATGAAATTAGCTCAAAAATACATAGACGAAGAGGAGATGAATGCGATGAAGGACGGGTAGGGGTAAAGAGAGGCCGAATCAATCTAAGAGAGAAAGGGAAGCGCCTTATCAACCAAAATATCACAAATATACGCCATTGAGTACTACCAGAGCAAGAGCTATGATGATGGTAGAAAAGGAAACTTGTTGCAGTGGCCAAAAAATACAAGAGAAACACCAATAAAAAGTCGAACAAGTATTGCAGGTTCCACAGGAACAAAGGGCATGATGCAGACGATTGTTATCAGTTGAAAGATGACATAGAGAGGCTAGTAAGATAAGGATGTTCTAGGGAGTATGTTTTGAAGGAATAAAAGGAAGGAGAGAGAGAAAGAAGAAAGGAATGCAAGGATGAGGTGAGGAGTTGGTCCCGAAGTAAAGAGAGGTTTAGGAGGGGAAAAGAGGGAAGGGAGGAGTAGTATGATAATGCCCCTGTAAAAGGGGTAATTCATACAATAGCAGGTGGGCCTGCGGATGGAGACTCGAGAAGAGCGAGGAAAAGGTATGCTAGATACGTAGAGATAGATAGGAGGATTTTTCAAATTCTAAGTGTAGAAAAAGAAGAGGAGATCATTTTTGGGAAAGGAGTTTAGTCACAGGGGGGGGGGTTCACAGAACGATCCCATGATTATCAGGATGGATATAGCAAACTTTGTGGTTCACAAAGTTCTAGTTGATAATGGGAGCTCCGTAGATTTCTTGTTTATAGATGTGCTGCTAAAGATAGAGACTAGGGTAGCTAGCTTGCGACCTACATATACGTTGTTAATAAGATTTGAAAGTAGCGAAGTAATACCTTTGCCGGTTTCGAAGGGAATGGAGCCTAAGAGAAAAACAATGGTGGTGAAGTTCTTGGTGGTAGACACACCTTTTGCATACAATGTAATTCTAGGACGCCCAGGTATAAACTTGTTTAGAGTAGTGTCGATATTTGATTTAAAATGAAATTCTCAACAGCATATGGAATGTGGAAGTAATATACGATAAGAAGGAGGCAAGGAGATGCTACAATCTTTCGATAAAGAAGGGAACCAAAAGTAAAGGGGACACTCATAAGCAGCCTGGTACAATGCATCAAAAACAGGTCGGAGGATAATAGAAAGATGATAATGGAATGCACAGAACTAGAAGAAGAACACAAGAAATACATTTGTTCCTGGGGCAGCCGAGTAAAACAACAAGAATAGGGTCACGAATGAGTTCGCAGATAGAGACCATGACGATTGATTTTTTGAGAAAGAATGCAGATACGTTCGCGTGGAGTCCCTCGAATTTCAAAGGAATAGACCTAGAGGTAATTGTGCATAGGTCGAATGTAGACCCTCAAGCCAAGCCTGTGAAACAAAAGAAGAGGCCGTTTGGAGTAGAGAGCAATAAAATAATTCAGGAAGTAAATAAGTTGTTGGAAGCAGGCTATGTGGCTGAATTACAATATACAGAATGGTTATGTATTGTGGTTGTGGTGCCAAAGACACCGGGAAAATGGCGGACGTGCACGAATTTTACAAACTAAAACAAAGCATGCCTAATGGATATTTACCCACTACCTCCGATTGACTTATCAGTAGACTCTACTGCTTGTTGTGCTCCGTTCAGCATAATGGATGCGTATCAGGAATATCACCAAATCTTCATGGTTGAAGAGGATAGAAATAAGACCTCTTTTATTACTGAAAAAAGCATATATGATTATAATGTGTTGCCATTTGATTTAAAAAATGCAGGTGCCACATATTAGAGATTAGTGAACAGGATGTTTAAAGACCTTATTGGAAAATCCATGGAAGTGTATGTAGATGGCTTGTTGATAATGAGCAAGAAGGAGGAGGAGCACTTGACGCACTTGCAAGCAGCATTTGAGATCAAGAGGAGATATGACATGAAGTTAAACCAACTAAATGCACATTTGGAGTTAGAGGAGGAACATTATTGGGTATATAGTGAGCGAAAAAGGAATCAAAGCCAATCCGGAAAAGATAGAAGCTATAATGCAAATGATCTCACCAAAAATAATCAAGAATGTGCAGAAATTGACAGGTAAAGTCGCATATTTAGCTCATTTCATATCCAGGTATGCAGATAGAAATCTGCTTTTCTTCAAAACGCTAAGGAAGGTAAAGGACTTCCAGTAGACAATAGAGTGTGGTCAAGCCCTCAGATATCTGAAGCAATACCCGACTACCCCACAGCTGCTAGCAAATCACAAGGTAGGGGATACTTTTACTTATACTTGGTAGTATCTAATGATGTAGTGAGTTCTATCTTAGTGAGAAAAGAAGCAGGACAGTAGAGCCCAGCTTATTACATTAGCAGGATGCTACAGGGCGTTGAGAAGAAGTATATCCAAATCGAGAAGTTGGCCCTAGCATTAGTAACAACAACAAGGAAACTCCGACCTTACATCCAGTAGCATAAAATCGTGGTGTTGACCAACCATCCACTAAGGCAGATCATACTGAGACCTGATGGGCGGTACAGTTGGGAAAATATGATATTGAATACCAATCCAAAATGGCTGTGAAAGCCAAAGCCTTTGCTGACTTTGTTGTTGAATTAGCAAGTGAACAGGAGCAACAAAGAATGGAGGAAGGATGGATGCTATATGTAGATGGATCCTCCACCTCAAGTGTTGGCGGAGCATGAATTTTACTATATGGACCAACTGGTTTGGAGATCGAGGTCACTGCTAAGCTCGATTTTCCCACTACTAATGATGAGGCACAATATGAGGTCCTTGTTATTGGTATGAGAATGGCGTTGCACACAAGAGTAAAGCAGTTAGATGTGTACACTGATTCTCAACTGGTTACAATACAGATAGATGGGTCATATGCAAGGTCAATGACCTAATACCTAAAATGGTAAGAGACTTGGTAGTGAGATTCAATAAGTGTGTAATTCAAGAAAACCCAAAGGAAGAAAATTCAATGGGAGATGCACTATCCAAATTTGTAGCTATAGTTACAGGAGTATGAAATAGGAAGATTGCAGTGCTAATCAAAGATAAAGCATCGATGGTGGAAGGAGAGTTCGTGCAATGTGTGGCAGAAAAATAATCATGGAAGAATGAGATAGTAGAATATCTGTTAAAAGGAATCGAGCCAAAAAACCCGATTGCAACTAGAAGATTGAAATATAAGGCGAACAAATTTAAAATGATGAATGGGAAGTTGTATAGGAGAATTGCAGAGGGCCCTTTGCTAAAATGCCCAAGTCCGTAAAAGGCATGTTACCCTTAGAGAAATTGATGAAGGAAGTTGCAGCAATTACTCTGGAGGTAGATCAATAGTACAAAAGGTAACCAGACAAGGACATTTTTTGCCAGCCATAGTAAAAGACTCTATGGACTTTGCAAAAAAATGTGAAAGTTGTCAGAAGTATGCGACTATGAGACATTCACCTGCAGCACCGATTGAACCCATCAGGATCGCATGCCCTTTTGACCAATAGGGGATAGATATTTTGGGACCTTTCCCACCAGGCCCCGTATAGAAGAAGTTCATCGTAGTGGGAGTGGAGTATTTCTCCAAGTGGGTAGAGGCAGAAGCTCTAGCAAAATCTCTGAAAAAGAGGTAATCAATTTTATTTGGAAAAATATCATCTGTAGATTTGGAATACCTACAATGGAACTTAATTCCAAGGCAAAAAATTAATGGAATGGTGCAAGGAATTGAGGATCCAAGAAAAATTCATGGCAGTGGGAAAACCGCAAGCGAATGGGCAGACAGAGATCATGAATAGAATTTTATTGCAACATCTTAAAACAACTTAGAGGTTGCTAAAGGCTCATGGGTAGAAGAGTTACTTGGGTGTTATAGGCATACAGGACTACGCTAAGGACTGCGACTAGAGAAACCCCATTTTGCCTATTCTGTGGAATAGATGTAGTGATGACTGCATAAATTGGAGAAGAAATGGCGAGGGTCGCACAATATGAACTTGAAGGCAATCGTCAGACAAGAGATTTCGACCTCACAATAATTGAAGAAATGAGGGATAGAGCATTTGCAAAAATTTTACACTACAAAAGCCTCATAATGTAAACCTACAAAAACAAAGTCAGACCAAGGAACTTCCAAGTAGGGTACCTGGTGCTAAAGAAGGTCGAGGTCTCCAAGCATGTGGGAAAGTTAGATCCCAATTAGAAAGGTCCATATAAAGTAGTCAAATTGAAAATGAAGCCGAAGATTTACCAAGGCCATGGAATATATATAATTTGAGGAAATTCCATACTTAGTAGTTTTTGTTCAATACAAGCATTCTTTAGTAGGAGCCTGTATTTTGCAATGAGTAATTTTGTATTGATCTGCAAAAGATGACTTTTATATTAATCGAAACAAACTCAATCTTATATAGATTTGAAAAAGATCACGCTCTCTTTGCAATTCATAGTTCACGCATCATGGGAAGTCAAATTCAAGAATTTCTCCCAAGTATAAAATGACCCATGAGGTCGCTTGTTATCAATTTTGCAAAACAATTTTCAAATTCTAGAAAAGAATTTGATCAAAAAGACCCCATGAGGTCGCATGTCATCAATTCTGAGACTTTAAATTCTAGAAAACAATCTGACCAAGTATAAAATAACCCTATGAGGTTGCATGTCATCAATTTTGAGAATAAATTCTGAAAAAGAATCTGAACAAGTATAAAAAGACCCCGTGAGATCACATGCTATCAATTCTGCAAAAAGATTTTCAAATTCTGGAAAAGAATTTGATCAAGTACAAACGATTCCATGAGGTCGCACGTTATCACAGATTTTCAAATTCTAACAAAAAATGACCCTATGAGGTCTTAGCCAATAAAAATTAGTCAAGACAACTCGCCTAGAGAGGTCGCTGACAATTCACATGAAACTAATGTGAAGAACTTTCAAAGCTGACAATTCGGCTAAGGAGGCAGTCACAATGAATTTGTCTCCTTTTATCATAACCTACTAAGAGGAGAAAGGAGACGTAGCTTTATTGATATTTGGTCTCAGACCATGGGCCAGACATTTACTAACAGAAGATGAAATCACTGTTATCCTTCGGCCTTTCACCCCCTCGGAGGTTAAACAGGCAGTGTTTGATATAGTTGAAGATTAGGCACCGAGTCTAGATGGGTATTCATCTGCTTTCTTTAAGGCAGCATGGCCGATTGTGCGTGGGGAAGTGACGAGGCTAGTTTTGGATTTCTTCACAACTGGGAGGCTATTGAAACAAATCAACACCACATTACTGGCGTTTATTCCGAAGGTACATTCCCCAATGACAATTAGTGATTTTCGGCCTATTTCTTGTTGCGATGTTCTTTATAAGATTATTGCTAAACTTCTTGTCCATAGATTAAGTGTGGTGCTGGACAAGATCATTAGTCCTTGCCAAGAAGCCTTTGTTCCTGATAGAAGCATTGGTGATAATATCATGCTAGCACAGGAGCTCTACTCGGGATATAAACAGGCCAGACTCCCTCCCAGGTGCGCGCTTAAAGTGCATATTAGGAAGGCCTACAATACAGTCGAATGAGACTTTCTACTAGCAGTTCTGGAGTTATTTGGATTCCCTCCCATATTCATCAGATGGATTGAGGAATGCGTTACCACCCCTTCGTTTTCAGTTGGCCTGAATGGGAAACCGCATGCGTTCTTTCCAGGCACAAGAGGATTGAGACGGGGAGATCCTCTATCACCATACTTATTTGTCCTCGTGATGGAGATCTTACATTTGGGTTTCTTGCAGATGATTGAGCAAGATGGACACTTTACTTTCCATTGAAAATGTGAGGCAGCGCGCATTTTCCAACTTGGTTTCGCGAATGATCTCTTGCTGTTTTGTAGGGCTAAATGGACTCGATTGGTGTGCTGAAAAAGGGCTTGGATTGCTTTTTTGGCTGGTCGGGGCTGAATCTTATCATCCAAAAGAGTCATATTATTATTTCCTGGTCAGCACAAGGGTTGTGGGAGGACATAATGACTTTTCTTAGGTTTCAGGAGGGACATCTTCGGATGAGGTACCTTGGCCTTCCTCTCTTGTCTTGTAGATATCTATTAGGGATTGTCAGCCTTTATTGTTGAAGATTGATCAACGTATAGCTGGTTGGGAGGGGCTATCACTGTCACATGCGGGTAGGGTGTAAACTATTAAATCTGTGCTCACCTCACTTAGTGTTTACTGGGCATATGCATTCATATTGCCTAAGAAAATTACAAAAGAAATCGAGAAGAGACTTCGGGTAATAGTGGATATGCCAAAGTGGCTTGGACAGAGGTGTGCTGACTGATGGAGGAAGGGGGTCAAGGACTAAGAGATATTGCTACCTTGAATCGGGCACTCATGACCAACAAACTATGCGAAGTGATAAAGTGTGAGAGGACATCGATATGGGTGGACTGGATTTATTATGGCCGGATACTTAACACCTCCATCTGGACAGTTCGTGATGATAGAGGGTCATGTGGATGGAGGAAACTTTTACGCCTCCGACCTTTTCTTCGACCGATGGTTGAGTACCACATTAGGGACGAACATGGATTTTATTTATGGCAAGACCCATGGCATCCTCTCGGACCACTCATTGACAGATTCCCCCGCGCGCCGTTATTATTGGGAGTGGATTTTTCGACCAAGCTCAGCGCTGTCATAGATGAGGGTGTTTGGCAATGGCCTCCTTACACTGATTCTGAATGCTTAGAGATCTTACACACATTGCCTCACATCCATGGAGGTGAGGATCGTATCATTTGGCCATTTCAGAGCGGGCAACGTTCGACACAGACCCTTATCCGATTGTTTGATCCACCAGGGTTGAAAGTAAGATGGACTTCACTACATTCGGGCTCTTGTAAGATCCCACATCACACGTTTATCTTATGGATGGAAATTTTGGGCAAACTGCCAACAATGGATAAAGCATGGCTTTCTCACCACAGCGATTGTGTTTTGTGTGATGTGGGTGCGACGGAGACCTATAGTTACCTTTTCTTTCAATATCGATTTAGCAGATGATGTCCTTCTGAGGTTCGCAGATTGGTGCTTTTTCAATGGCCCAATAGAGATTAGACAACTGATATCAAATGGGCAACACGAAAATGGAAGGGAAAAACACATTGTTAACTTTGCTTAAAGCCTCATGTGTTTATCACATTTGCAGAGCAAGGAACTTGAGGAGATTTGAGCATGAAGAGAGGACTCCCGTCACGTTGGCCTTCTTGATTGTGGAAGATGTCAGACAGCGCATCCTTAGTATTAACCTAGCCACGTTTGTTAGTACATGTGACTTATTTAGATTATGGCGTATCCCTTGGCCTGTCGAGGGAGAAACTAACTAAAGAACTTTGTTGTAGTATTATGTTTTTTATTAATGAAAATTACATTTACCCCAGAAAGAAACTTTGAAAGCAAAAGTAAACCATAAAGGTGCATCTTAAAAAGTAAAACCTCAGATTCTGAAAAAAATCATTCAAAGTATGAATAACAAAGGGAGATCGCAAGCAAGTAATATAGAAGGATATATGTAAAACTAAGCAAAAGAGGGCAGTTTCATTGCAAAAGAGTGTTACAAATAGAGCTCGGGAAGCCAGTCTTGTCAAACAACTACAAAAAGCAGGATGGCATCTAGTATCACGATTTAGCAAAAATCACAGAAATTTTCAAGGGTTGTCCATTCTTTCTAATCATTGGGAATGTAATACTTCTTCCTAATCTCATTGGGGGACATGTTTAAAGAACTTACAGTACCTGCCCATGGATCCATAGACATTATAGTTACATATTGTTCTAAGGTATTGTCAGTCGGTTCTATAATCTCTAAGTTGTTTTCTACCCTAGTTGGAGGAACAATAGAAGGACATTTATGAGTGATGGGCGGGGGGCAGGTCATGGTCGACACAGAAAAATTGAAGTTGGAGCTAGACCCCGAGCTAAAATTAGAATTAGAAGACATAATAAAATAGAGGAAGAAGATCACAGAAGATACTTGGAGATAGGTGAGCAAGATATCAGTAGGTCGCACCTAGGAAGCTGATCGCAAGAAAGGGGTAAGGAACAAGTCAAATGAAGAGTGTATTTATAGGCGGTGGAATATGGAAAGGCCCGCCAAAACAGATGGTTGGATGAGAAGGATAGTAGATAGATCCAAGGGCTTAGGTTGAATGACTCTTCAACGTTTCTCAGTAGTTTTCACGCATAAAGAAGAAGTGGGGGAGTAATGATGGGGATTAAGAGAATTATTATTAAAAATAAAGAAAATGCCCTAAAAGCAGGCATTATTTACAGGTATAACCCGAAGATCAGCGCCCCTTCATGGGTTGCGGCCTTCAATTCGACCTAAAAGACCCGCTACTGGAAGCCGTTGATTTACATGACGTCATGTGAGGAAGGATGACGACACGTGGAATAACACGAATGGACCTTCAGATAGGGAAATTGACCCACCGAGATATTATAAATACCCCGTGTTCAGTACATTTATGACACTAAAATTCCAGATTAGATTGCTTTGAGTTCGCTTAAGTTCGCATTAAGATTGTTTCCTCTTTCCCAAATATCTTCATTGACTTAGAAATCGGAGGGTCGTAGCTGGGGACCTCCTAGTAAACCTAACGATCTGCTCTATTTTGTCAGGTCCCAAACCTTTATGAGCACGCGAGGTAGCTAACAACCTATGACACAGATAAGACACGGTTGTACATAATACGTATATATTTAATATATATTTTTAATTTCTCATAAAATTTAAATATACAACATGAAAATTATCAAGATAAAACGTAAAATAAGCATGTTTTACATTTGAATTCTTAACCAAATTTAACTTGAAAAATATACATAATTATTTATTTTAAAAGGTATGCAATATAAATTTCCATTCATCCAAAAGTAGTTAAATTATTATGACCATCTATCCCATTTTTAGTAATTTCATCCTAAAATTTTAGTTAAAGGGTTGTTTGCAATAACTTATGTTTTACTATATTATCAAGAAAACTGTAAGTTTGTTAGAGTGTTTGAAAAAATAATTTAATACATACAATTTTACAAATAATCTGCACAAGTTGGTACTGAATTGTTTATCATTTTTGGCTTAAATCAATTTAGTTTAAGCAATTCAAAATTTTAAACTGTAAAAACAAATATATTCTTTTAAATAATAAGCCGGTGAATACTTAAAATAAGTGTCTGCAATCACCCCTTTTGTAGATTATATGCTATGTACAACAGCGGACACTGACACTACTCGAAAGCAGCATCCGCATGTTCGAAAATAAAAGATAAAATAAAAGAACATGATGTCGAACACACTCTAGACACATTTAGGTTTTTTTATACTTAGACTTCCTTTGAAAATGTAATATTACACTTTTCCTAATAAATATTTTGAAATTACACTCATACCTCCTCTGAAAATTCTTCCTTTTCATCTGACATCCTTCTGTTAGAGTTAGCACGAAAAGTACTAATACTAACAAAAGAAATTACATAAATTTTTAATTTGGCCCGTTATTTAACATTTTTATATATTTTTATACTTATAAAAAGATAAAGGTAATATACATAAAAATATGTAGAGTGGTGTTAATATCATTATATTATTTTCTTATAAGCATAAGGGAAAAATACTTTTTTAGTCCGTTAAGTATGCCAAATTTTAGTTTTAGTCCTATAAGTATGCCCATTTTTTATTAACTCCAGTAACTTACAAAATTGATTAGTTTTAGTCCTCCGGTCGATTGGATTTATAATTTGCGCCGGAAAAGTGACATGGCATGACACTTAGATGCGTTTTTGTTGATTTATAATCCTATGTGGCTAAAATTATGATTTGGAAGACAAGTTGGCCATCTTTTGGAGGGAAGAAAGGTAACTTTTCTTCTCTCCAAACTTGCACAAAAGATGGCCAACTTGTCTTCCACATCATAATTTTAGCTACATAGGATTATAAATCAATAAAAACGCATCTAGGTGCAATGCAATGTCACTTTTCCGGTGCAAATTATAAATCCAATCGACCGGAGGACTAAAACTAATCAATTTTGCAAGTTATTGGAGTTAATAAAAAATGGACATACTTATAGGACTAAAACTAAAATTGGACATACTTAACGGACTAAAAAAATATTTTTCCCTAAGTATAAAATTATTACAAGGGAATCTTAAATGAGGGGTAAAGTTAAAAATTTTTATATAATTCTTTTTGCTAACATCAGTATTTTTCGTTCAAATTCTATCAAAAGTGGATTAGACATAAACAATAAATTTTCAGAGGAGTGTAAATGTAATTTGGAACTCTTTTGAGAGAAAGTGTAATTTTGTATTTTCAAAGGAGGTCTAAATGTAATTAACCGTAAAAATTATAGTGACTAGAAACTATTTATCATGATCAACCAAAAATCGCTGTGAAAAATAAAGTGTTGATTATGGTTAATTAGCTTTTGACATGGTTTTTAGTTATAACTAATATTTTGACCTCGTTTTCAAAAATAACGACTAGTAGCTCTCAACTATTGTTCAACTCGTTACTATGTTTTACTTTTAACCATTGTAATTAAACATAACAAAAAGTCATACAATGTTTTAAAGAGTTTCATTTTATATTATAATGGTATAGTTGAGTGGTACTAATGTGAAATAAAAAATTTATATAGAATTTTAAATTCTAAAAATAGAATTGTGTTTTTAACATTCCAAAAGAATATTTATGTTAGATTTGATGAAATAATATTCATAAATTGTACTTAATTAATAAGAAACATTAGGAGACCCAAATTTAAAACGACCGATTCGATCAGCAGTCGGTACTTGAATGAGTCGGGGTTCATATTAAAATCATTACAGTCAAAATTGGGATTTGCCAATCAAAATCAGATTGGCATGTGTATTAGTGAAAATTGGTCAACTTAATTATTTTTTTTTAGGGAAATGCAAAACTCAAACTAAAGAAAAGATGCCAAAACCAGAAAAAGTTTTAGTTCAGACTCGGTTTTGCTAAATTAGAAACAATCATATTATAAGTGCAGTGCACTTATCATATGAGTGGTGTATAGTTCAAGAAAAGTAATCAATCACGCTTGTTCTGCAATTAATTTGGTACAGCTAAACCTGATCCAAATAATAATTTTTTTTATAACAGGTAGGATTTTTTAATTCTCATTCTTTTCCCTTTTTCCCCAAACTTTTTCCCCCGACATTCTTGTACTTGTATTTATTTTATATTTAGTCAATGATTGCTATCTTTGTTAGTTCAAAAAAGAGCCGGCTACCGCTGCCTCTCTAAAGCAACAAAGGCAGCAGTCACTTTGATTTGTATAGTATGATTCGAGTTCGTCATTATTAATACGGTCTAACTGATCAGATCTAATTTTCAAAACAATGATAATGAAAGAGAACATAAAAATTAAAGCTTCCAACAATTCTTCAAGAGTAGAGCTCTAGGTGAGTCCTCTACCTACTATATATGTAACATGATTTTCATTTTGTTAAAGACTGTCAATTGCAGTTTATTAATAGTAATTGTTAATTAACGTGAGTTTATTTCTTGAGATTATAGTAGGGATGTGCTTACTATTTTTTTTAGAACAAATACATAATTATTGTTTTTTATTACACACTAATCATGTTTGTACAGATTGCTAGTTTATTTATTATGATTATCATTTATTGTATGATTTCTAGGTTAAATACAATTTTCTCCCATAAAAATATAACGGGCAGAAACCCCACCTAAACAAAATGAGAGAGCAATCCGTCTTCCTGAACTTTTAAATTAAAATGAGCCAATTTGCCTCTCTTTGCATCTCTAATGCTGAAACCAAAATGTAATGAGCAATTGATTTTCGACATATATAATGTTTCTTTTACTCCTACTTACTAATATAAAAACATAAATGCTGAATTATGTACTTTTCCTATTTACTATCAAATAAGCAATTTTTAGACATATATATACATAAAATGATTTTGTTCTAACAAAAAGTCATTAGACTAAAAATGAATAGGGAGACTGTTGCTTGTTTGTTTAAGTTTTCTTTTAAATAGGTTTTCTTGTTAAATGACAATATGCCTAGATTAATTAATGAAATTGTATTTTATATTTTTTGGGTAAATGTAAATTTCATTAATATAAGTAATGGTACAGTACAATATGTGTTCTTCAATTGGTTTCTCCCTCAACCCAAGGGATACGCCATAATCTATACAATGCTCGTGTACTGATTGTTGAAGGTAAATTGACACTAAGAATCCTGTGTTTGACATCATCAGTGATCAGGATGCTCAAAGTGGCTGGTGTCCTCTCAGTGTGTTCAAATCTCCTCAAATTCCTTTCCCTCCATATGTGGTAGACACATGCTGCAAGTAGTGTACGGTAAGCGATATTGACAATGTGCTTACCTCTCCATTTCCGCGTCGCCCACTCAATATCCATTGCCCAATCCCTGTTGGGCCAGTGAAATTGAATCCGTCTGCGAATCTCAAGCAGGCACTGACGACTATATCTGCATCGGAAGAATAAGTGTGAATGAGATTCCGTAGCTCCCTCCTCGCACAAGATGCACGCTCCAAGATGAGATAGCCATGGTTTATCCGTGGATGGTAGTTTGCCAAGTATTGCGAGCCATAAAATGAACGAATGACGAGGTATCTTCAGCGAGCCCGAAAGTAGCAAAGACCACTCTACTTTCGGCTCAGGGGGGTCAAATAATCGGTAGAGGGCCTGGGTAGTAGGCTGCCCTCCGTCAAATCTCCATACCACTCGGTCCTCTCCTCCAAAGTTAAATGGCAGGTTATGTGTGATCTCCAAACATTCGAAGTCCGTGATGGGGGGCCAATGCCACTCTCCTGCTGAAATCACCGAACTGAGTTTTGCTGATTTTTCAATACCAAGATGATTTGGACCACGAGAGAATTGCTCGATAAGTGGTCCCAAGTGATGCCATGGGTCCTGCCAAATATAGAATCTCCCTCGATTTCCAATTTGGTAGTTCACGATAGATCGAAGGAAAGGATGGAGCCTGAGCATTTTCCGCCATCCCCAAGAACCTCCATGTTCACGAACAGTCCAAATCGATGTGTCACGTAACCGGTCTTAGTATAGCCACTGAACCCATATGGATGTTCTGTCACACCGGATTACATCACATAATTTCTTGCTCATTAATGCGCGATTCAAGGTAGAGATGTCCTTGAACCCAAGTCCTCCCTCATCCATTGGCCGACACACATCTTTCCAGGCAACCTTGGCGTAACCATTAGACATCGTACCCTTCCAAAGGAAGGTCCTCAACCTCTTCTCAATTTCATTGATGACTTTCTTAGGTAATATGAATGCAGATGCCCAATATAAACTGAATGCTGAAAGCACAGGTTTGATGATTTGTACCCGACCAGCATATGATAACGAAATCCCTTCCCATCCATTAATACATGCATCAATTTTTGAAATAAGCAGTTGGCAATCAGAGATAGATAGTCTACAGGATATTAAAGGAAGACCCAGATACCTCATTGGAAGATGTCCCTCTTGAAAGCTTAAAATCTCCAACATCATGTCTTTCAATTCTTGAGCCGAACGTGAAATGATTAAGTGGCTTTTATGAACATTCAGCCGAAGGCCCGATAATTCCGCAAACCAGTCCAATCTTTCTTTGAAGACTCTGATGGATTCAAGGTCAGCTCTGCAGAAGAGGAGAAGGTCATCTGCAAATCCCAACTGGAACACCTTGGAACTCTCACACTTCCAATGATAAGTGAATTGCATGTCCTGTTCAATTCGTTGCAAGAATCCCAGATGTAAAGCTTCCATAACAAGAACAAACAAATAAGGAGAAAGTGGGTCTCCCTGTCGTAATCCTCTCGCTCCAGAAAAAAATCCATGTAGTTTTCCATTGAGCCCAATCGAGAATGATGTCGTGGATACACACTCCTCAATCCACCTTGTGAACGTAGGTAGAAATCCGAACAACTGCAATACTGCTAAAAGGAAGTCCCACTCCACTGTATCATAGGCCTTCCTAATATCCACTTTGAGTGCGCATCTGGGAGGTAGGCGCATCTGGTTATATCTCGAGAATAGTTCCTATGCTAACACAATGTTGTCCCCAATGCTTCTTCCCGAAATAAAAGCTGTCTGACAGGGGCTAACTATCTTGTCCAACAACACGCTAATTCTTTGGACAAGTAGTTTCGCAATGATCTTGTATAAAACATTGCAGCATGAAATTGGTCTAAAGTCATTAACCGACATTGGAGTATGTACCTTTGGGATCAGAGCCAAGATCGTCGAGTTGGTCTACTTCAGAAGTTTTCCAGTAGAAAAGAAATCTAGTACCACTTTCGTAACTTCTTCCCCCACCACTGGCCAAGCCGCTTTGAAGAACCCTAACGAGTAACCATCTGGTCCCGGTGCCTTGTCTTCAGCAATAGCAAACACTGCTTGCTTCACATCGTCCGGTGAGAAAGGTAGGAGTAAATGGTTGGCTTCCTCATCAGTAATATAGTGTCTTGCCCATGGTCTAAGGTAACGAATATCCACGTCCATCGTCGTCTAGTACCTCCTAAGAGGTTCTGATAATATGAGACAAACTCATGTGCGACCTCTTCTTGGTCCGAGTGTGTGTTACCATTCTCATCATTGATCTGTAAGATTCTTCTCATTGCTCGTCTCTGTGCAATCTTACAGAAGAAAACACGGGAACATTGGTCTCCGTCTTTCATCCACTGCATCTTGGCTCTCTGTTGCAACATGATTTGTTCGAGTTTTGCCGCTTTGGCATAAAACGAGTCGGCAGCATTGTTCCAGCAGTAAATAGAGCTCATTCTGTCTATCGGAGCTCACCAAATGTTGTGCCTCATCAAGAAAACCTTTGGCTAGTTGGACATTCAGTGTCAAATCCCCCTTATTTCTCCTCTGCAGTCTGAAAACTGGTTTAAGTGCCTTCAGTTTACGTGTTACGGCATACGTTGGTACACCAACAATCTCATGATGCCAAATATTTTGTACAATGGGGATAAAGTCAGGTGAACGGGCGAGATAATTATCAAAGCCAAACATACCTCCATTATGCTGCTGTGTATCCCCATGTAACACCAGTGGCGAGTGGTCAGATATCCGTGGTGTGAGACTATGATAGGATGATGTAGGGAACCGTGCCAGCCAACGATCATTAATAAGAATTCGGTCCAACCGCTTCCATAAACTCCGCGTGGATGAACTACAATTATGCCATGTCAACCATTCACCTTGCAAAGGAAGTGGAATCAGCCCCGCGTCCAGTATGCCGGCATTAAATTCTTCAGTTGCCATCCTAATATCTCCTGAAATGCCACATACCTCGTTAAGTTCACGTACAGCATTAAAGTCCCCTCCTGCCATCCAAGGGATGTCAGAGCACTGCTGAGCGAGTGTCTCCAGTGCAATCCACAAGCTCCGTCGGTCAATTACCTCAGATGCACCATAAACAACAGTAATGATAACAGGTTCATTGATAGTCGTATTAGTAACCCGACAGTGGATAAACTGATCCCCCAATTCTAGTATATGGACATCAACAACAGTATCATCCCAAGTTAGCCAGATACGATTTCCAACAGAAGAATAATCGACAAACCATTTCCATTGCGGAAGTAAGAAAGATTGAATACGTACAACATTACTCAATCGAACCCGAGTTTCAAGAATTCCAAGGAAGTGTAATCTGTACTCAGAGACAAGATCCTTTAAAGCGAGCTGATGGTCTCGTTTTTTCAGCCCACGGACATTCCACACAGCGATGTTCAACATGGATTATGATATAAGGGGCTGCTTGTGTTAGGACCCCCTGGATGTTTATCTATGTCATCAATTAAGTGCAATGCATCATAGGTATTATAGATAACAATTGCCTTACCCCTCTCATCTTGCTTGGAGTAATTCCGTTCAATATTAATCGCATCGGCTTTGGGTATGTTTACAGCCACTGGTTTTGTCGTCATTTTTTCCTTAACCGGTGGTTTTGGCGGTGGCACCGTGACTTTTGGCACATACACATTTATTGGTGGCTTCGTCGGTTTATGGGTCTTGTTCATTATACAGTCCTTACTCATGCATGTAGTGCACTTTGGTGGGAGCCATTCGTACTCAATATCAATTTTGCAAGGTGTTTCTCCTCCATCTTCATTTGGTACCATGACAATAATATGTTTGGTAAACTTATGTGTGATATCAATCATCACGCATACACGAGCAAAGTCCAGTCTCGTGTATGCTCTCGTAATCGCGTCTGGGTATAGAGGCTTACCCACACCACTAGCCACCATGCTCAAGCCTTCTGTTGTCCAGAATTCCATTGGAAGATGCCTCAATTTAATCCAAATTTGTGTATGCTGCAATTTTCTCATAGCCATACCCGGTTCCCATTTCTGTAGTACTATTGGTTGTCCTTGGAACAGCCATGGTCCCCCTTCTATCACCTCCTCCATATCAATGAAAACTTTAAATTGAAAGTAGAAAAAGCCATTAACAGTCGCTGTTACCTCACGTAATGCGGGCCAAATGATGATAATAAGGTCTTTTTCCCAGAAAGTATCCAACTAGTTTTCCACCGTTTAGACCCTTCACGCACAGTATCCAAGGATGGACGAACAATAGTCTCCTCATTTTGTATGGTAGGGGCAATGAATGATAGTGTTTTCCGTGTTGAGTTATTAAATGCATTGGCAATTTTGTCATCAACGTAAGCATTCAAATTTGATTGCAACGGAATGTTTCCGATATATAATCCCGTAGTAATAGGACACAAATGTGTGGCAAGAGGGATGTTTTTTTCCACATCATTGCTGATGTCACGGCTGCATCATCAACCATGACATCAACATTTGCATCATCGCTTGTGTCAGCGCTAGCATCATTGCTTACCTTACCATCTGCAGCATTCACGTCAACCTGCTCCGGAATCTCGCCGGAATCGTGTCAGAATTTCCCGCCGCCGTTATCCTGCTGCTGTTCACCGGTGGACTGTTATTTTTCGCCGGAATCTGCATAGGGATCGCCGGAATCTGCAGATTCGCTGGGGAAGAAGACGAACCAGCAGCAGCAACCCTATTCTCCGTCTGTTTTCCATCTAAACCGGTCCCCTTTGCCGGCAGAACATAGCGCCATACCTTTCTCATGCCAGCAGTCATCGTCGCCGGTCGCTGCAAAACGCTGCGACCGAATTTTTCTTCCCATCGATTTTTTAGTCTTTGAGAGCCAACAAGGATGCTTCATCTCCATCCAACACACGATTAGCCAGTCCCAAGAATTCCTCCAAGTTGAAGTCTGCCGGCGAAATTTTGTGTCCACCATTGTCATTCGTCAAGTTCATGTCGTCGCGAAACCCTAGTTTCGGCTTTTCTAGTGCAGCTGCGAAATTTGTTTCTTTTCCCATGGGTAATCCTCCCCTAGTCCCCACGATGTTGTTGCAACCCTCAGATATCGGAAAATAGCCGTCCTTCATCGTCGTTTTGGATCGCGACCTTTCGTCTTCCTCCAACCCTAGCAATGGCGACGCCCTAGTTGTAGGCTCTTTCCGCCTGAAAATTTCATCTTTCTCCAAGGGATCCGTTGCTCTATCCTCTACCATGCTTGGGGTGCCATCAGTCTGTGGAAAATCAGCGAAAAACGCCGGTGAAATTGAATCTGATCGTTCATCTTCATCGCGCAGCAGATTTTTTGGCGAATCTCCTCCGACGTTCTCATACCGTCGGCCACCACTGTCCTCGTTCTGTCCATCGTCGTCATCCTCTCCGATGTCAGACTCGTCGTCGCTGGCGTCCTCAGCCTCGCCGGCCGGCGGGAGTGAGATTAGGGTATTGGAAGTACATGTGTGTGATTTTGTTGGTGTGCTAGTGTGTGAGAGAGAAGAGAGAGAAAATTGAGAGTCCATTTTTGCGCTGCCTCAGATTTTCGCCATAATTGTATTTTATATTGGATTGTGGTGTCAAATTAATATAGTTTCGATGAGAATATCTATAAACAATCATATTTTTAGGCTGTCAAACTTCTTATTAAAAGGCAGGGGGATCAATTGCCCTTTTTATCATTTTAAAAGGGGTATTAGTGACCACGATTATTTTTTTCTGAGTTAAGTAGGTCTAGGGCTGAAAAATATATCAAACTATTCGATACTCGATTGAAATCAATAGTATAACCATTTGTTTTATTGTTAAACTTAACATGCTAAACTTGGACAAAAACTTTTGTTTGATAGACTTTCAAACTGGACTTGAACTTGTTTCGATTAGTTCAAAAATAATATCAGATACTTAAGAATATTGAATTTATTTGAACTTGACTCATATTTGATTCATCAACTAATGCTCATTTCAACTTATTTATTAGATCATCAATCAAACCAAATAATCACACAATTTTTTAAGCTCAATAATAATTCAAACAAACTTGGATAACCATCTGCTGCAGTAGCTGCAAACCAAGCAATTTGGTTGAAGAAACTGTTGATAGATTTTGGGCAAAGTCCAGAAGATGCTACTCTGATTTGGGATGACGACAAGTCAGCCATTGCTATTGCAAAGAACCCTAGGCAGCGTGGAAGAACACATCATTTATGAAGTTTCATGCAATTAGAGAAGAAAAAAAGAATAGAGAAGTCCATATGGTGTATTGTCGCTTTGAAGATCAGATGGTTAACATAGGGAAAAAATCATTTCGGTCCTTTAAGTTTCCATGTGATTAATTTTAGTCATTTAAATTGGCTCATTTTCGATTTAATCTAGTAACTTTCAAGATCGCTTAAATTAGGTCCCCAGATGGAATTTTGGACAATTTTACCCTTTCCAAGCTTTAACATGATCAGTTTAGTCCTTTTTCAATTATTGTGCATCCTACCGCATAATTTTGCACATGCTCACCTAGAATGGTATCAGAGCCTTAGTTTTATTGAAGAAATGTATGTTTATATTACATTTAGATATTATTTATCCACTAATGGAGCAGACTCTTTGAGAGAAATTGGAATCGAATGAAAGTTCAAGTTACAATGAAAATAAGGAATATTTCTAGATACTGAAAATACAAAGATGGGAATTTCTAATGGAAATTCTTGACAAATGTTACAATGGTCCTTAGAGTATTTACCCAAAACTTCTCATGCCAGTAGAAGAACAAGAATGGCTGAGGAATTTTGAACTTCGATAGATACTACCAGAAAACACAGTGAGGCGTTTGCACTCACACTGAAGTCCAAGATAGAATCCCAGCCAAAAGAAGCGAAACGGGTAAATTCATGCATAATTACAGTTCTAAAAATTATAATTAAAGGAACTGATTGGAAGGAACTCGAGCCGGATACATCGAATATCTCCCAAGATCTGAGGGAGATACAAAAGACATTTCAAGACTATGGATATAGGTTAAAGCATATACCTATGAAAATAGAAACCTTGAGCCGAAAGATGGATGAGACCCTTAAGATCCTTCTCGATCTATAGAAAGATATTACAGATCTGAAGGCAGAAATTGCAGATCTGAAGAGAAACCAAAGGGAGAAACCTGAGAAATCTAAATCCAAACGAGAGCGAATCAGGAACACCCTTGGAATAGTACCTCTTTTACATTAGAAGGGGAAGGCCATGGAGATTCCAAAGCAAAAGACCAAAGAAGATTTGATAATAGTGTGCATTAGATCTATAAAATAATGGAGGTGACGAGAGTAGATCTATCATATTTACAAGAATTGGTGGAATCCTTTTCCCACCTCGGGATTTTGGATTTAGTCAACATCCAAAATAATGAAATCACTCCAGCACTATCACCACTAGAGGGAAGTACATGTTTCAATGATCCTCCACAGGATGATCCGATGAGAGAGACTGTGGATTACCACATTAATGCCACTCCAACATTTGTGGGAACTAGGCTAAAAGAAAATCCAGGAAAAAATCAAAGAAGATTGCCTGAAAATACACCTTGGGTGAGAATTATGCTTTAGCCCTTGCATCCATACGGCGCTATACTGAACCTGGTTATCGATTTTTGGAATACTAAGAAATTGATAGATGAATGGGTTGCAGCCATCAAGATAGCAACAACTACCCTAGAACTCAATAAGGAAAACTTCATAAAATTTGTGGAGTTGAGTTGGAGGGATGTGAAGAGATGAGATAAATACTCCAAAAGATACCAAAGCCAGTCATCCTTTTCGGAGACTCGTAAGTTGGGATAGCAGATCGGCTAGGAAGACTTATCAAGATACACTTCATTGGAGATGGTTACTTCGAAGGGAGTAGAGTAGAAAAGGCTAGAGAATTTGCACAAGCCCTCTTTAGCCTTGAATTGAGAAACATTTGTGTAGTAGACGAATATATCTATTGGTTTTGCAAGTATTTCTTCCAGAGTGGAGTAGCAACAGAATTAGCAGCTCTAATGTTCTTTGCAAAGATAAGTAGTACATAGTGGAAAATGCTGATCCAACCATACAAAGTACCTGAAGGACAGCTGGCCTCAGTTGCAAGGAGAATGTCTTTCCTTAAAGACAAACTGAACAATTGGTGTTATGAAGCATCTATCCAGAAAAAGATGAAAAGGATGAGAGGTAAGATGAAACGAACTCTTCTTTGTTGTGATAACAATGATTTTCCAACTATTATAGGAGAATCAAACGAGCCAAAGAAGTTGAGGAAGCAAAATAGTGTCTCATATCCTAGGAGTTTCAAAAGAACATCTTTCAGACGAAGATCATGGTGGTCCAAGTCAGAAGCCAGAACATATAAATCTGGACAGAAAATAGGACCAACAAGGGCTTCATCTCAAGGATCTAAATGAATAGATACAAGATCCACAGGTAGAACCCCTACGAGGAGAAATTTCTAACAGGCTCATACCCGAGCCAATGAAAGTTTCAGAGACTGCAATTGTTGGACTTGCGGAGCAAGAGGACATATATTTCCCGACTGCCAGCAGAAATGTGGTGAATTGAGAAAAGTGGAAGCTACAAATAACATTTTAGACGTAGGCTACTATGGCAATTTGGTACTCATTTACCCATTCGAAGATATACAGACGAAAGTGTCTATGAGGAGGAAATAGAGACTGATTTGGATGGATCTTCAATTGTGTTAGCATAATTATAACGAGGGAGATAGGCTTCAAACCTCTAAAAGCCTGTCAGGATTCTTTTTAATGATGACAGTGTCAAACAAAACTATGGAAATGATCAATATGACAAGACTCCAACCTTAGCCCATATGACGGATCTAGGATTGGAGGAATTGGAAAAGTCCTGAAAGATAGGACTAACCCAAAGGAAGCATCATATAATCTACAAAGTAAGTTCAGGTGAATTTGCTATACATATGGAACTCACTGGTAATATGATGGAAATGCAACTAATTCCTAAAGAGGAGATACTTGAAGAATTAAGTAAGTTTAGAGAAGAAGTAGTTGTTACTATGAAATGGATCCACATAGAAACTATTGAAATAGTAATAAAAGCAATATTTGAAGAATGAATTGATTCAGAAATACATTTACCTATAATGGATAGAAGAATGAATAACCTAAGAGATGGTTGTCTTGGAACAATGATAGGTAATCTATATGCAGGAAAATTGATGTTTGACATTCATCCTAAAATTGCATACAACCTAGCTGACCAAGATTTTAGTAGAGTCTTAACCCTTCATCAAGATTTTAAAAGGAAAGATCTAATGAAAGAAGGAAATAAACCATATTTTATAACTTACAGAATTGCATATGCCCTTTTCAATACGCATCATTCAAATTTGTTTCTTAGGAAAGAGTATATTGAGATTCGTAGAATTTTCAAGGAATTTGCCAAGGTAATGACACCATATCCAATAAGGATACCTAGAATAGGTGGTGTTGATATCATCATAAAAGATCACCCAGTTTTGAATAGAACACTTAGCTCTAGAACTGAGTTTAGTAGCAGGATGTCCTTTTCGGAAGATAGGATTACAGGCTACAAAGGAAAGGAGAAAGAGTTATTATAAATCTTTAACTCTTCAAGAAAATAGGGTGGATAAATAAAACTTAGATGCCCTGAAGGATGGAAAGAAATACCAGTTATATTTGACATCACTAAGAAATATAACTTTTTCCCTTATGATGACTTATATCATTTGCAGCAACCTGTTGTGGGTAGATATGAAGGCTGTTAGAAATAGTATGCCATGAAATTCTAGTTGCAGGACTAGAAAATGAGATTATGATTTTGGGGTGAAGTTTCCTCGAAGGTCATAAATGATGGGAAAGAAAAGGTAATGGCATGGAATTTAGTTTTGATGGTGTTACCATCAAGATTGAATGACGAGCCCTTTCTCCATATGTATATTTGTTTGGTAAGTTGTATGACCAATATAAACAGAGTACGGAAATATCTGGAGTTTTCCCAAAACAAGCAAGGGAAACCTTACCCGTTATTGTCAAGAAGGAATTTTTCACAAAAAATCCTAATACTCAATAAGGGAATAAGGGAATAAGAGAAGCCAAGATCATGATTGGAGGAGCATCTGGATCACCCTAGTTTAGGGTTAAAACACCTATTTACTTTCATGGTACAGGTGACGGTATCTTGCTCGACAACAATTTCTTCCAAATATATGCAAGATATATGCAGGATAATAAAAGGAATTTGTTAATCTTTACTACTAACTTGGGTAGTGAGATATAGGTGTTGCGAAGAGACATTTAACAGGATAATGCCTATAAATATTCGCAGCAAACGTGGTGATTCCGATTCTAGATTAACTTATCCAAAAATGTAGGATAAGAGGAAATTTGGTAAAGTTCTTTTGCCTTTCAGGCAACAGGGACTCATCAATAGCAAAGTTTCTACAAGGAATCCGAGGAAGAAATTAGTAACCTTAAGGAAACACTACTGGAAATGAAATTGCTAGATATTAGAAAGGAAAGCAAGCTTTCTCTTGAGAATGTCAAGATACTTATTTGGAGGAAGTTCAGTGAGAACCCTCTGGCAAGCTAGGATAGGAACAAGATTGAAGCTAATCTGAAAGTCAAGGAAGAATACAAGTACGAGTTCGTTTGGTACATACCTATCCAGATGAACATAGAAGATAAGAAAGATACGCAGATGATTAAACAATGAACATATTAGTGTTGAACTCATCGAGGCTGCAATCTTTATCTATACAGAAAGGATTTTTGACCACTTTTGAAGAAAATGGAAAGTCCAAAGTGTAAATGGGAAGAAATCCACACGAAAATGGTTGCTGAGCTAAAACAGGTTTGCAGTAACCTGCCACAGCTTGCTATACCACAGGACGAGGATGAATTGGTAGTCTACACGGACTCCAATGACTATAGATGGACAACAATGCTCATAAAAAAGACAATTGTAGTGGAAGAATCTTGTAGATATACAGGTTGTTATCAAAACAACAAGACAATGTTCGGCACATTTAACGAGAAAGAATTTTTTGCGGTTTGGAAGGCTTTTAAGAAATTGCCTTTATATTTACTTGCTAAAGAATTTACTTTAACGGTTGATAATACTAATGTTAAGGATTTCTTAAAAAATAAATTAGAATCAAAGATAGAGAAAGCTCGTATTATTAGATGGTAAGCTGAATGCCAATATTATTATTATAATATTATCGTTATAAAATCTCATGAAAATATTTTTGCAAATTTCCTGATGAGAAAGGGAGGCATTTGAAGCAAACTCCGCCATGCTGAGACTCAGGCACCTCCTGAAAAATCTGTAGGAGCTTGACAAGAAGTTCGGGTAGCTAGCGGTGAATGCGCAAGTTGTCAAACAAATCCAACGAGCTGATCTAGACACAATCCAGGTTGCCATAAACAGTTCCTTATTAGCATCCACCGCGCTATGGAATGATTTACGAGAACCAATTCAAAAGGCATCACCTTCGGGGATACCTCACGAGTTCAGGGAGTATGACCCTGAACATGCCCTCAGACTGCAGGGCTCTAAACCTGTAGTGTCGGATTCAAGTATTGATTGCACAAGGCCGTCACTGGACTCTAGTGAAATGATAACAATTGAGTTGAAGGAAGTGCAAACTCCTGCAGATTCAAGTCAACCCAGTACCTCTAGTTTTAAAGAGGGAGATATTAGCCTTAGACTGATGACAGACACTTCTAAGATTAAAACTAACGAATTGATATCTTCTTTTGCTTGGCAGGGCTATCACCGCATGTGGAAAAAACTAAGGAGTGAATCCTTGCAAGACCATTATCGAAACATCCAGAAAATACAATAGGGTCTGGATGTTAGAAGGATCCAAACCAAAGGATGTCAGAGAATGGTATGACTTTGGAGCTCTTGCTTCAATTCATACTATGTCACTAAGTTTTCTGGAAATTTAAAAACTTTTAGAATGGATTAGTGGGGTAGTCTTTGGTTCGTGGCAAAATAAACCCTACCTAATGAGAGGCGATATTTCGGAGATAAAATTCGTATAACTCCATAAATTGTAGGAAAAGGGTCTCAGCCAATATTTCATTTTATGAAGTTGCAGAGGACTGACATGGTGGCTGTCAATAAAATCAAAGCTGCCTCAGAAGAAGCTCCCCTAGTATCAGTCGTTAGTGAATACAATATCTCTATCAAAAGAGCTTGGGGATTATGGATCTGTCTCACAGAGATGGACAAAGTAAAGTAGCCATTGAAAATTTCCTCCAACAAAGTGAATGGATCATTCCTATTGAATTCCATGACAAGAAAAAGCACTAAGTTCGCAGAGAGCTTATTTGAAAAGAAGAGGATGTTAATTTGAGAAAATAAGCTACAGGCGACTGAAGCTACAAAGATGAAGACATGCAATATGTTGGATGTTGGGAAATGGCATAACCATTTATGCCCTGCATTGAAAGAGAAGCGCCTATTCGGGACAAACAATTGGGTCACACAAAATAAATTCGAACCAAACCAGGACAAGCGAAAAAGAAAAATTTTTAGAAAAAGAAGTAAAAATTAAAGAATGTAAAAAATCAAGGATAATGTTGTTGGCAGAAAATGACAACGACCAACAGTTAACAAAGTAAGAAAGTCAACTTGCAACAAGCCATTATAACCAACAGCTGGAAAGGACACGGTAATGACGAATGCAGTGACGTCATCTGAAAGAGAAAAGATGATGACGAATTCAATGACGTCATAAAAAATAAGTTTGAAATCTGGATTTGAAGTCCGCGGATGCCTATAAATAAGGGTACAATGAAGTAGATGGGGATAATTAGAAAACTTCTCCTCCTCTTCAGAGCATTAGAATTCTGAGTCTTTTCAATCTTTGTAGTTTTTAATTTTTCAGTTTGTAGAGGTTTCCCCTAAGAGTCGAATCATCTACTATCTGAGAGGCTAAACAGTTGTCTCCTCCAACAGAGGATATAATATCTATGTAATATTTCCTATATCTCTTCAATAAAAGTAAGGCTTCTATTCAATTTGTTATCCAAAATTCTATTAAGTCCCTTTATTGGAGTGTCTTCTACGTCCTAAGGTAGGAAACAAAATAGGGTTGTGCTGTTTTGTTGCTAAAGGAGTCAAGTGCCTGCGAACCATCTGATGCGGTAATGTAGTTGGAGGAAGTCCATAAAATCCAGGACTTAAAATACCCAAAAATAAGACTGTAGAAAGAAGTTACAAATTTATGGAGACTTAATTTATTTCGGAAACATGTTAGGCCTAACTTGGAGCATGTAGTGGACTAAGACTAATTTTTCATTAGAAGGGCAATATGGTTATAAATTAGGCTAAAGGACCAGATTTACACAAAATTGAAAGATAAAGGACTAAAACTAATATTGTCAAAGTTAGAGGACAAAAATTAATCCATGAAAAAGTTAGGGTACTAAAGTTTTCTCTAACCTGGTTGACATATTAACTAAAGCTCTTTCTAAAGCCAAGTTCAAAGAGCTAAGGTCTAAGCTTAGAGTCTCCAAGAAAATTCTCCAGGAGGAGTGTTGGAGTTTGAGAATTTTTAGGTACTTTAAAAATCATTTGTCATGATAGTGCACACAATGTTTAGCTGTAAAGGTGTAGAGATCCTTATTTTCTTATACTATTCTTTTTTTCAAAAGAACTAGGTGTGTTATTGGCCTAGCATTGATCAAACAATAAGATTTTTTGCTAATTCAATATATGTATGAAAAATGGGAATGAATGTATTATGGTTCAAATAAACCCCTTTCCTTCATGGCTGCAAGCTTATTTCTGAGGTGGCCAGTCAATCCGTATGCCCACGTCTCAACCTTCATGTGGAGCTTTCTCTGGAAAGCAAGTGTCCAGAGCAAACTCCAATTGTTTGATTGGAAAGCTTGTCATAACGTTCTCCCCACTGGTGGCATTTAGCGTGTAGAATTCCAAATTTTTCATCCACCTACCGATGGTGCATAGTCCTTTGGAGGATATAGCGAATGCTCTGGGGTATTAATGCTCGTTTGCTTGTAAAGTTTGGCCCTCTCCAATGAGGGCGATATCTCATGCCACAAGCATATTGAAACCATGTTTTACAGAGGGTTTTTAGAAAAATTGATGAACATGAGTTCCATATTACTCTTAATAATTTGCAGCATGGAGAATTTGGTATTATCGCAACATCCTGGTAGCAGAAGGCTCATAGACTAAACCACACAAAACAGTAGCATGTGCACTATTCTTTCTCAATGCCAACCTGAACACACAAAGTCAGCATAGAGCCGTAGGCCTCAAGCAAATTCACCATCATACTGGAGAAAAACGACCCAAACTGTATTTAAGTGAATTATTTCAATAAAGGACAAGAGGCGGGAATTGGAGTCATTGCTCATGACGGAACGACCAGTTATGTTGCTTGGGTCTCACACAGTGTCCTGAAGATGGTCGCCCTTGAACTCGCTGAAGTTTTGGCGGGTCGAGAAGGAAGGTACCAAGTTGGTAGAGCATCACTTTAGAAGGTGACTGCTCAACCGAATCCGAGAACCTCTCTGACTGATGGTTCCGCATTTGGTCCTTTAATTACTGAAATTTGGTCACTTAGTTTGCTTCCTCTTTGTGCTTGGTTGTTGGTAGAACAAGTAATGTAGTGGCTCATTCTGTAACAACATTTGTTTTTAATTAATATTATAATGATACTTTCCCTCAAAAGAAAAAATAATAATTTTGTTGAATTGATTGGTTTGTAACTTAATATTAGTTGGAACTGATCATAATATGATTAGATGTCTAGTTGAAAATAGAAGTCCTAGAAAGTTTATTTTGTTTAGTTGAACAATTAGAATATATTTTTCGTAATTCTGTATTTTATTAAGGGAAAAAGATTAATTTGGTCCAATAAGTTTCCTCGCGTTCAATTTTAGTCCATTATGTTTACGCATTTTCCAGATAAGTATAGTAACTTACAAAATTGCTGAAATTAGGTCCACAGAAGGGTTTTTGACAATTTTAGTACAATTTTACCCCTGTGCAAATTTAAAAGAGTTGTTTTAGACCATTTATATTAAAATTCAAAATTTTTCACCCATGCTCGCAAAAATGGTGTCAGAGTTTATAAAAAACCCCAATCCTCTACTATGTGACAACGGCGACCTTGCCTAGTCCCGAAGCTCCGTAAGGGGTGACCTCTAAGGGCCTGGCCAAGAAGCCACCGGTTCCGAGTTAGCAAACTAATAGGTGCCTTCTATTGGGACACCCCAGTTACCAAGGTTTGGCAGATAGAATGATATCAAAGCCTAGGTTTATTGAAGAAATATATGATTATATTGCATTTTTATATTATTTATCCACTAATAGAGGAGACTCTCCGAGAAGAAGATGGAACCGAACGAAAGTTCGAGTTACTCTGGAAATAGGGAATATTTCCTGATTCTGGAAATACAAAGGAGAGAATTTTTCATGGAAATTCTTGACAAGTGTTACAATGGTCCCAAGAGAATTGATCTAAGACTTCTCACGCCGGAAGAAGAAAAAGAATGGCTGAGAAATTTTGAAGTTCGACCAGTGATACCAGGGAATGCAGTGAGGCGTCTACATTCCACTGAAGTCCGTGGTAGAATTCGAGCCAGGAGAAGCGGAACGGGTAAATTTGTTCATAATTTCAGTTCTAAAAATTATGACTAATTGGAAAGAACACGAGCCGGATACTTCAAAGATCTCCTAAGGTCTGAGGGAGATACAAAAGACGATTCAAGACTATCGACCTAGGTTAATCCATATACCTATGAAAATAGAATCCTTGAGTCAAAAGTTGGACGAGGTTCTTAAGATCCTTCTCGACCTACACAAGGGCCTTACAGATCTGAAGGCAGAAATTATAGATTTGAAGAGAAACCAAAGGGAGAGCCCTGAGACATCTAGATCTAAACAGGAGCGAATCAGGGACGCCCTTGGAACAGTACCTTTTCTACACCAGAAGGGGAAGGCCATGGAGATTCCGAAGCCGGAGTCTAGAGAAGATCTTATTATCACATCTATCAGATCTATAAAATGATGGAGATAACAAGAGTGGATCTATCATATCTACAAGAGTTAGCAGAGTGCTTTTCCCAACTTGTGATTGTAGATTTAGTCAATATCCAGAAAAATGAAATTACTCCAGCACTACCATCGCCGGAGGGAAGTAGATGTTCCAATGATCCTCCACAGGATCAACCAATGAGAGAAAGTGCTCATTTCCACACTAATGTCACTCCAACGTTTGTGGGAACCAGGCTAAAAGAAAATCGAAATCCAAAGAGAGTGCCTGAAAATACACCTTGGGCAAGGACCATGCTCCAGCCCTTCCATCCATATGGCGCTATACATGACCTGGATATTATCGATTTTCGAATGGGTTGCAGCCATCAAGATAGCAGCAACCACCCTGGAGCTCGACAAGGAAAGCTTCATAAAGCTTGTGGAGTTATGCTTGGAGGGATCTGTGAAGATCGGATGGGATAATACCCCAGAAGATACTAAAGCCAGTATCCTTGCCGGAGACTCGAAGGGTGCGACAGCAGACTGGCTAGGAAGGCTTATCAAGATACACTTCATCAGAGATGGAGACTTTGAAGGAACTAGAGCAAAAAAGGCTAGAGAATATGCACAACCCTCTTTAGCCTTAAATCAAGAAGTATTTGCACAGTAGATGAATATATCTATTGGTTCCACAAGTATTTCTTCCAGAGTGGAGTAGCAACAGAAGTAGCAGTCCTTGGAGGGAAATATATGCAGTCCATGGAGGGAAATGTTGATCCAGTCATACAAAGTACCTGAAGGACAACTAGATTCAGTGGCGCGAAAAATGTCTTTCCTCAAAGACAAATTGAAGGATTTGTGTTATCAAGCATCCATCCAGAAGAACATGAAAAGACAGAGAGGTAAAATCAAACGAACTCCTGTATTTTGTGATAAGCATGACTTTCTGACTATTATAGGAGAATCAAGCGAGCCGAGGAAAAGGAGGAAGCAAAATAGTGACTCCTACCCTAGGAGTTCCAGAAGAAACTTTTTCCAATGGAGATCATGGTGGTCCAACTCCAAAGCCAGAACATACAAATCAGGACAAAGAACAAGACCAACAAGGGCTTCATCCCAAGGATCTAGACGAATAGATGCAAGATCCACCAGAAGAACCCCTACAAGAAGACCTTTCAGACAGGCCCATACCCGAACCAATGAAAGTTTCAAAGACTGTAATTACTGGACTTGTGGAGCAAAAGGACATATATCTCCCGACTGCCTGCAGAAACGGGGTGGATTGAGAAAATTTGAAGCCATGGATGATATCTTAAATGCAGTTTACTATAGCGATTTGGTACCTATCTACCAATTTGAAGATCTTCCTTCAGACGAAAGTGTCTATGAGGAGGAAATAGAGACGGATTCAAATGGATCATCAACCGAGTCAGAATAATTACAACGAGGGAGATAGGCTTTGTGACGCCCCAAAGATTATAATTATCTAATTGGGGGATTAATTGATAATTTTTATAAAACTTAATTAATTAGTAAATAAATTATGTTCCCTAATTGGAATATAATAAAATTTGAACGGGTTAAATTGGAACTCGTTATAATATTTTAGAACAACTTATATTAACTAAGGAAATTCAGGAGGGACGTAATGGGTATTTTGAGAAAAGTTTAATAAAAAAAAATATATTATATATATAATAATATAGTATATATATATATATATATATATATAAAGTGAAGAGAGAGAGTTGAAATGGAGGCGGTGGGGCCTCTTCACCCAATTTCATTTTAATACTCACACACACATACACATAATACACAATTCACACACACACCAACGCACACACACATCGTCGAAGACAGAGGTACGGATTTTATTATTTTAATTTATATTAATTTATATAATTATATTATTTAATTAGTTCTTTTAGTAAATATAATTTATATTGAGCGGTGAACTATTTAATTGGAGTATTTTATAATTTTGACTATTTAAATTAGTGTCGAGTTAAATATCACAATTGTTGTAAAAATAATATAGTTGGGTAATAAAAATATTAGATTTGTTAGATTTAATTATCGTTATAGCTAATTTACACAATTCCATCGGAATGATTAACCAAATATGTAATTCTATGTATTGTTGCTTAATTAAATTATATAGCAACGATAAATTGGTAGAAAATTCATAGAAATGATTTAAAAATTATATTTAAGAAATATTATGTTATTAAAGAGAAAAAATGAAGATTTGTACTTCGATAGAAGTGGAATATTAAAGAATTACTGAAAATTGTACGAATAAAATTTAGTATTATATTTAAAAGAAATTACGATATTCTCGATATATTAATTGTATGTGGTATAACTTATTATAGGATACGGGGGTGAGGTGAAAGGACTGATAATTAGCGATTGAGTAGAAATAAACGTTGTAAGGTTGATGTAAGTAAATAATCAGTATTATCTATATATGTTCTATTTATTTGTGATATTACTGCTATATAAATTTGTGGTTCATGTTGACGTTGATTTATCTGAAGTATATGAGTGATGGATGATTTGATTTGATTGACGATATTGTGTACGTGGAGTGCGAAGACACGTTGAAATATCATATTTGTTGTATGCTGTGTTATGGGTGTTTGAAAATGAGAATATGTTAATATATTGTTTATGTTACTAGTTGCTTACAAGAATGGTGATATGTGGAAATGAGGAAGTGGTGGAAATTGAATATAATTGTGGTGTGAATACCCCTTGATGTGTTGAAAGCCTATAAGACGAAAAGAAAGTGCTATGTGCGAAAAGAAAGTGTTATGTGCAAAAACAAAATGCTATGTGCGAAATCAAACAGCTATGTGCGAAAAGAAAATGCTATGTGCGAAATGAGACTGATGAGCCAGCTGTCAAGGGGGTTCACTTAAATTTATATAATGGTGAGATTGAGTTGGCGGGAAAAACATAATATCACCTTCTGGTAAGCAAACTAGAAAAAAATGGAGTTTGATTGATTGTCTTATTATGAGATAGTGATGTAGTGTAATAAAGTTGACTATGTTGGGATTAAATTGATTGTATTCCATACGTGTTGCCGGTTTGTCTTATTTGGGCTGTGTTTGATATACATATATAGATAGGGCTGGTTATTTGCTTACTGAGTGGCAGGCTCATTCCCTTGCTGACATTTTCTTTCAGGCGTAGACTTTGAGGTGTCTGCCTGTTGAATGCTAAGTCTACACGCTATACTCAGGCAGGTTAGGCCAGTATGCTGTTTTCTCCTCTTCGTCAGTTAGAGTACAAAACACATTTTGTTGTATAGAGAGAACGTAGACGTGGAGATTAACTTTGGTAGATTACTTGTGGTGTTTGATTTGTATATATGATGTTTTAGGTTGATTGTGTCGTTATGACGTTGGGATTATGTATGTAAATTAATTAGATGATTATGTGCGAACTTATATATATGAACACAGGGATTACTATAAGTATGACGTTTAAGGTAGATATAGCCCTTGTAGCGAAGGGGGTGCTACAAGCTTCAAACTTCTGAAAGCCTATCAGGATTCTTTTCCAGGATGATGGTGTCAAACAAAACCATGGAAAGAATCATGTGACAAGATTCCAACATCAGCCCATATGATGGATTTAGGATTGGAGGCATTGAAAAAGTCCCGAACCAGATAGAACTGAACAAAAGAAAGTATCATATAATCTACAAAGTAAGTTCAGTTGAGTTTTCTATACCTATGGAACTTACTGGTAATGTGATGAAAATGCAATTTATTCCTAAAGAAGAAATATTCCGAAGAATTAAGTAAGCTTAGAGAAGAAGTAGCTGTTACTATGAAATAGATCGACATAGGAATTATTGAAGTAGTAATAAAAGCAACTTTTAAGGAAAGAATTGATTTAGGAATACATTTATCGATAATGGATAGAAGAATCAATAACTTAAGAGATGGTTGTCTTGGAACAATGATAGGTAATTTGTATGCAGGAAAATTGATGTTTGACATTAATCCTAGGATTGCATACAACCTAACAGACCAAGATCTTAGTAGAGTCTTAACCCTTCATCAAGATTTTAAGAGAAAAGATCTAATGAAAGAAGTCAACAGACCATATTCTATAACATATAGAATAGCTTATGCCCTTTCCAATACTCATCATTCAGATTTGTTTCTTAGGAAAGAGTATATTGAGATTCCTAGAATTTTTAAGGAATTCGCCAAGGTAATGACACCAAATCCTATTAGGATACCTAGAATAGGTGGTGTCAATATTATCATAAAATATCACCCAATTTTAGATAGAACACTTAACTCTAGAACTGTGTCTAGTAGTCGGATGTCCTTTTTGGGAGATACGATTACAGGCTACAGAGGTAAGGACAAAGAGTTATTAAAAGCTTTAATTCCTCAAGAGATTAGGGTAGATAACGTAAAACTTAGATGCCCTGAAGGATGGAAAGAAATACAAGTTATATTTGACATCACTAAGAAAGAAAACTTTTTCCCTTGTGATGACTTATATCATTTGCAGAAACCTATTGTTGGAAAATATGAAGGCATGCTAGAAATAGCAGGCCATGAAATTTTAGTCACAGGTGTTGCAGGACAAGAAAACGCGAGTATGACTTTGAGGTTAAGTTTCCTCGAAGATCGTAAACCATGGGAAGAAAAGGTAACGGAATGGAATTCAGTCTTAATGATGTTACTATAAGGATTGAATGATGAGTCCCTTTTTTATATACATATCTGTTGGTATGTTGTATGATCAATATAAGACAGAGTCTTTTACAGCTTATAGATTCAGGATCAGAAATTTGCACGGCAAAACCTCGAGTTTTTCTTAAGGAAGCAAGGGAAACCTTACCCGTTATTGCAGAAAGGGATTTTTCATAAAAAATCCTGATACTCAATAAGGGAATACGAGAAGCCAAAATCATGATTAGATGAGCATTTGGATCACCCTGATTTTGGGTAAAAACACTTCTATATACTTTCATGATACAGGTGTCAATATCTTGCTAGGTAATAATTTCATTCAAACATTTGCAAGATATATGTTCGCAGCAAACGTGGTGATTTTGATGCCAGATTAACTCATCCAAAAATGCAGGATAAGAGGAAATTTGGTAAGGTCCTTTTGTCTTTCAGGCAGCAGGGACTCATAGACAGCGATAGCTTTTATAAGGAATCCGAGGAGGAAATTCTGAAACTTAAAGAAGCACTATTGGAAATGAAATCGCTAGACATCAACGAAGAGAGCAGGCTTTCTCTTGAGAATGTCAAGAGACTTATCCAAAGGAACTTCAGTGAAAATCCTCTGGCTTGGTGGGATAGGAACAAGATCGAAGCTACTCTGAAGGTCAAAGATGAATGCAAATACGATTATGTTCGATACAAACCTATCCAGATAAACATGGAGGATAAGAAGGATATCCAAATGATAATCAAAGAGCATATCAGTTTTGGACTCATTGAACCTGGAGTCTCTACCTACAATAGCCCTGGATTTTTGGTAAAAATTATGGGGAGATTACGAGAGGTAAACCCAAGTTGGTTATTAACTATCAAGGTATAAAAAAATTTTAGAATTTGATGGTTATTATATTCCTAGTAGAGAACACTTAATTGATTGCATCAAAGGAGCAAAAGTATTTTCTAAATTCGATTACAAATTTGGTTTTTATCAAATTAAGATGGAGAGTGAATCAAAAAAATTAACTGCATTCTCCACACCTAAAGGACAATATATCCGGAATGTGCTTCCAATGGGTGTAACTAATGCACCCCAGATATTTCAAAGAAAAATAGATAATCTTTTTAAAGATTATTTTGAGTTCATGTTTGTCTATATTGACGACATACTAATTGCATCCAAAAATATGAAAAAACATATTAACTTTGGTAACGGAGTGCTAACTGCTTTTGAATAGCTCCTTTTTCTTTAGTTCATAAACGCTTTGATCCAAGTATTGAATAACAATCCAAATCTGTTGAATTTTGTACTATTTTTGCACACATCAAATAGTAAATAATTTAAATAATTAGTCATAATAAAATGATATATGAAGTAATGATTACAGATATATATATAAATAAATAGGGAATGATAATAATTAACAAAATCGATTAATAATTGCACCATAAAATAAAATAATCTGATATGATTAATAAGAAATAAATAAGTAATTATGACAACTAATATTTTATAACAAATCAAATCTAATTTTAAAATAAAAATTAGAGAAATTTTATTTTTATAAATAATAAGTTAATCTTTTAAGTTATAATTTTAATTAGGGATAACTACACCGTACGAAAAACTAGATCATAATTTAATTACAGGAGATCCATATGTATGTTTAATAAATTTTGACCACAAATTATCATAAATAGTGTTAATTACATAAATACCATAGAACATCATCCACATGTTATTTTAATAAATTTTGACAACAACTTGTCATAAATAGTGTTAATAGCATAAATATCATTATAAAAACGATTAGTCCTTTCAACTACTCTAATTTTAACTAACTATTAAATGGTTCACGTTACTAATTAGAAAATCGCAACCATAAAATAAAATAATCTATTTGCAACAAGCAACTGAGGTATGATTAGTACATAACAATCACCTCAAGCACTATTCGAATTTCCTATATAACGTTTGTAGGCCATATTTATAAACCAAGTTCAAGTTTTGCACTCATATATGCAAATAAATACAAAATGAAGTCAACAATTGCAACTGGAGCAGCTTATGCCCATATATAACGAAAAAATTATTTTAGTAAAATATTCAAATTTATCAAAATGTATTGACAGAGCATGAATAAAAGTCAATTAATAGAGAGAATTAACTAGAAATAATTATGTTACCCAAAATGTAATTATATTTGAGGATATATTAGTTGATGAATCATGATAACCAGGATGGTTGATCCTTCATAAATATTATTAATATATAAATAAAAAAGGAAAGAAAGAGCATGAATAGAATTTTCACCATTCAAATATAATGAGGCGTTGGAAATCCTTAAGACAATCACATCCCTTCGATTGGACATAACTACAAGAACTTTTTGGCAGGTAAAAGGTAATTACATAAAAATATTTAACCACATGAATTCCCTCTAAAACCAAATAATTTAATAAATACAAAATGAATTAAGAACTCCGGTTAACAAATGAATTCACTCAATTTAATTAACTAGTAACTAACTACATAAATAATTATGTATTAACTAAATGAATTAATAACTACAGTATAAATAGGGGTATGTTCGCATATTAGTAAATAGCTTAAAAAATTAGGATCACTATGGAAAGAGAGATAGAGACATACAATGGTATTGATATTATGTATAATATGATATGAATAATGGAAGGTAACAAATATAAGTAATTACAGCAAGTAACAAAAATGAAATGCAATAAATAAAATTCAATGAACTTGAGAAATAACAGTAGAAACTATACATTATAAGGTTAGTTTAGACCTACTAAATTTTTTATTTGAAATTGCCTATAAAAAAGTTTATTATGAGTCTCCATTTAACCCAAATACAATCTCTACCCAGTAACCCCAATCTCATTTTTTATGTATCAAGTACGCATTCATGTGTTGTATTAACATGAAAATAGATGCGTACATATCATATATAAAAGTAATAAATAACAATTATATTTCTAAAATTAAAGTACCGATATTAAATAGACTATGCTTTTAGTGTGTATAAAAATAATAAATAATTTTGTATCACAACCACAATTCAGAAGCAAAATTCATTCACATATCACAACCACAGGAAAAAATTAAAATGTGCAAGGCTCATACTTGAATATACGTTTCTATTGCTCCCTCTTCCTGGGGATTCTTAATGCATTTGCTGCCGTAGTTAATGAAAATTTGGTCTCTGTGCTATCCAATTATCTAACGCACCATAAAGCACCTCTCATTTAATTGGAAGACTAACAACCTACTGAATTAGTCGACTTCATTATATGGTATCATGTTAGCCAATAAAGCAATGAGTTTCAAAGAGAATCTAACGAGTAAAGGAAAATTAATCATATATTTCCAACAAGAATCATTGACTTTTGTCGTGATAGTGTCCATAAAGTTTGATCAAAGTTATCCACTCGAAATTCAACTGTAAGCTCTTAAAAATATTCATTTTCAATGTTTCTCCCTCCGACCTCATCTATAATTACGAAAAAGATTTACTCAATCATCACACCAAAAGCATGAAATGCAAATCTTAAATGAATATACAACATTTGTTTCATTCTCATTGTCAAAATCCATATGGTTCATTGTCCATTCAAATCATCTTTTGTTCTTTGACTTGCTTAAAAAAATGCCACTTTTTAGAAAGCCCTCGCCAAGAAGAGTGCAAAGTTGCCTGATGCAAAAGCATAGAGTTTTTGGGGGGGGGGGGGGCGGAGAACTAGTAGCAAGATTTTCAAGATTAGGAATTGGCAATCTTTATCTTATCTCTATAATCCCCATATATTTACATTAGTTAACCAGTATGTAATGCTAACTGCATTTTCATCTATGCGCAAACCCTTCCGTTTTATTAGAGAGGAGCAATAGAACAAAAATAGTACGTGCAAGGTCAAACCAACATCAAAAGAGATTGGGAATGTTTACCTCATTAGTGTATCCCTTCTCTTTGCATGTGTAAATTGGGAAGGAAACAAACAAGTGGATAGCTTTTAACAAGCTTCTGAATTCGTCCTGGATGTGCGTATCCTTAGTTATCATGCTAGTGTAGAAATAGAAGGAACATTAGGACAAACTAAAAAAACCAACAAAGGAAAAGCAGAAACACATAACATAAGAAGTTTCTGAACCAACATTAAGATAGAGAGAGTCAGACGATTTCCCTGTTGAATGAGCTTAGCAGGATCAGTTTCTTCACAGATGGTATAGGAACTAGAGTTAGCTTCTCCTTCCTATACATAATATTTATTATATTTAGAGCCCTTTGTTGAAACCTCAACATCTCATACAACAAATGAATAAGCCTAACATGCCAATAGAAAAAATCAACAATTTCTGTGAGAGTGACAGTGGGGGTGGGGCTGTAAGATTCAGCTCTAGAGGGGGTTTGAGATTAGGAGAAACCCATACATACCCTTTCAAAAATAAGGAAAGCTAAATAGAATCCCACTACAAACTAACCACATAAGTGGCTGTAAGCACCCACATTGCTTTCCTGTCAAACATTACAACAAGAAGGTGATTTATAGTTATGACTATGAATAGACAGAAACAATAAACTATTAGTATCCCTAAAGGGATTACACACCTTCAATATTTTTAAAAACTTTGCAGCTCCACTTTGTGCAATAGTACCAAGACAATCAACAAGCTCCTGTAGAGTCATGCAATCATAGTATCTTTAAGTGTGAAAATTCTCATCCCATGAAATGAACTAAATCTAATTTGGCATTTTTCTTATCTCCCCGAACCAAAATCTAGTTTACAGGAGCATTTGATAAACATGCATGCTTTTCAAACACTGCTCTCAAACCTCACCTGTGCAGTATCAACATATACTACAGACTTTTTGCAATGTACAACATATTGCAAAATTGCAAGATTGGAATATGAACATCATGTAGATTAAAAGACATTCCTGATAAGCTCCCGAATAAACACACCCTTATTGCTATGTAAGTTATTCAACATAATGGTCCATGAGGTGACTAACCTGCCACAAAGAATATAAATATGAACATTTGACGAATTGTAACCATGTATTAAGTTTCACCATTACTCCTATCATCTAAATTAAATGCACACCTAATGCCAATCCACAACCTCATCCTAGTAAGATTTTTAACATTGACTCACAACTTATCCCCTTAAGTTAAGCATGGCATCCACAATTTAGTTTCTTAAGTAGATATGAAAATAAATGTTCAATTACGATCTTATTTGCTTGAAATAGGCTTGTTGATGGGGAAATTGGATCCAGGCAAGTCTTGTGCCGTCTAAACAGATGGAAGGACTTCCTTGAGTTCGAAAAAATTAAATTATTGTCATTCCCAAGAGTTTATTACATAGTGTTGTATCATATAGAATTCTGTCTAGAAAACTTAAGAAATACCTTTCTTTCATCCCTTTGACTCATATGATTTTTGTAGTTGTCCGACTGCCAAAGCAATTATATCATCGATTTGCAATTTTCTTAGAAAGAATGACACCTTGAAATGAAAATTTTATTAAAAGTGGTACCCTCCAAAGCAAGAAAAAGATTATCAGATTAGAAAGTTCCAAGTAATCAATGTAGTTATTTTAGTAGAAAACATCTTGAAAATTTCGGACGATTGCAAAAGGGGGTAACATTACCCCGGGACTTTGACAAAAGGATACAACCTCATTGCTTTCTTAAAAAAATTCAATGCTTATCACCTTAGTGTCACCCCCACCAACCTACCCAATTATAGGCCATTCAAACACTCCCCCTCTAATACACATGTTTTAGAAATTGAAAAAGGTAAACACAAAAATGAGCAAATTACCACAACAAGTACCTTGCACGTATCAAAATAGTTGTTTTCTTCTCTTCTTTTGACAGGAGCAAATATTTGATCTCCATACTCCTGTCGAAGTACTAGATATTGATATTTTTGTTTTTGCTGATCTTGGTTTTTTTATTGTTTTGTTTCTTGCTTTCTTTCTTATTTTTATATATTGCTTTTCTTTACTTTTTTTTTTTTGCAGACCTCTCTTCTTTTGCTTTTGCTTTTTTTTTTTATTTTGTAGATCTTGCTCTTTTTAATTGCTTCCTATTCACTTAAAAATGTGCCTCAGCCAAGACATATTCAGAAATTCATTCTTGTAGTCTGAAAAAATAGCGAAGAAGTCACCCGTGTAAAACAACGTAATATTGATAAAATTGTTGCTGCAGAAAAAATGTATGCAGCAAACAGAATTAGCAGGAAGAAGAATTTCTCATAATTTTAATGCAATGAGGGAATTCGACGGCATATTTTAGTGCTCATTCTGCTACTGAAAATTGAATTTGTTCAGTAAAAGGAATCAACTTTGGAGCAAAACTAAATTATACATCACGCATTCAAAACACAAAGATCTGCTTTCCATGAATGCAACAAAAGTTCACTTGTTATAGCAGATATTTTAAATTTGCAACAACAGAGAATGCTGACAAGCAACACAATGCTAACCAAAATACAATTTAGTGAAAAATTTTAGTGACACATATCACAAGCACAAGAGAAAGTTAAGATTTGCAAGATGCTTACTTAAATAAAACTTCTGCAGGGGGAATACTTAATGCCTTCTCTAGCGAAATTAATGAAAATTTAGTCTCCCATGTTAACCCATTTATCTATCGGTCCATATACCTCTCTTTCTTAATTGGAAGACCAAGAACCAGCCAAATTAGTCAACTTCATTATAGGAGTAAGGGAAAATAAAACAGACATTTCCAACAGATTCATTGTGTTTTGTCCTTAACTAACTTAATTTCTCTTATGGCACTAGTGTTGTTCCCTTTTTCCGACCTCTTAACAAGTTTCCTACACCCACATGATGAGAATGTTCGTTAAGTTTTCCATATACAAGCAACAAAAGATATTGCACACACATACAAAGTCGTTCAAACAACTTTTTCATCACCGAATAATCCTTTAAGTTCAATATGCAAAGAGCGCTCAATTATATAGAGAACATCAATTCTCATAATTAAAGTTTGATTGAGGTAGGATCAACTACATTATACAACATATGACAAGTCTGTTGTATAAAATATATTCTACATTACTAATGTAGGAAAAAGAATGCATGTCACATGATGTTGTGCTAATAAATATGACACGTGCATTACGATTATTAAAAACATGTACCGAGAAATGTACATAAAAAAATATTCAGTTTTATTTATATTAATTGAGTAAAACTTGTTTTCTTACTTGAGAAGAAGCTAGTAAGAAGAACTTCAATATATGAGTCCGATTGAAAAACCAATATACTATTTAAAAAAGTTTATGAAGAATTTCAAAAGCAATTAAACATGGAATTGGCATGGGTCTTTACAATTAGTCTTAGTAAACACACAACTAATGCCTATCCACAACTTATCCTACTAAGATAAAAAAATGAAAGTTAACCTTTACTCATAGGTTGTCGTCTTAAGTTAAGCATGACATCCACAACTTAGTTCCTTAGGTAGATATGAGAATAAACATTCATCTACAACCTTATTCCCTTAAGACACGCCTGTTGATAGGGAAAGAGTTTCCAAGTATTCATTAAATATTTTCTTGTAGAACTCATTGTATTCCTATGTAGTTATTTCCTTAGGGTTACAGAGCTGCATCAAATAGAGGAACTATTAAATTTTGAAGACAAGCAACTTTAGAAAATAAAGTAAAAATATAGCACTTCATAGGATAACTATATTGGATGGGTCCCATTTGTAAGCTCCCAAACCCAATATTGCTCAACTACTATCTTAGTCTTCTTCTTTTTCTGTTGTACCATAAGCATTACTAAAGTTTCATCAAGTGAACTGAAAGGGAAACACTTTATACCTAAAACATGATCTTAAACTAAATAAGCATGCTGATAGTACCTCAGTTTTCCATTTTGGTCACCCTTGCTAGCTTCAACAGAATCCTCATCAACCTCAACCTGCAAAACTGCCACTTTTTAGGAAGCCCTTGCCAAGAAGAGTGCATAGCTACCTTGAAGAGCAGAAGCACAGGAGTTCTCAGGGATAACTGGTAGTAAGATTTTCAGGATCCGAAATTGACAATCTTTATCCTATCTCTACTATCACCATATATTTTCACCAGTTGACCAATATGCAATGCTAACTGCAGTTTTATCTACAAGCACCCTTCCTTTCTATTAGAGAGGAGCAATAGAGCTAAAGTGAATGCACACCTAAATGCCAATTCACAACCACATACTAGTAAGATAAAAACGAAAACTAACATTTACTCACAACTTATCCCATTAAGTTAAGCATGACATCCACAACTTAGTTCTTTAAGTAGAAATAAAATAAATGTTAAACTACAACCTCATTATAGGCATGTTGATGGGGTAATTAGATCAGGACAAGTCTTGTGTCATCTAGACAAATGGAAGGACATCCTTGAGTTTGAAAATTTCAAATTATTGTCATTCCCAAGAGTCTATTTCAAAGTGTTGTATCATATAGCATTTCATGCAGAAAACTTAAGAAATACATTCTTTCATCCCTTTGACTCTTATAATTTTCAAAGTTGTCCCACTACCAAAGCATTTATATCTAGCTAACCTTATAATTTAATTAACCAATTATAACAATCTTAAGTCACACGTAATATTTAATTACACATGAATTTAAATGGTCAAACTCATAAAATTTTCCGATCACATTAATTACATTTAGTAATTGGATTAATTAAATAAAAAATTATATAAATTAATAAAATTAAATTTATAAATTTTCTATATTCGTTTCCGTTCGTGATTGTGTGAAAATGTGTATGTTTGTAATTTGTGGTGTGTGTGTGTGTGTGTGTATGCAGAGTTCCTGTTACAAAATTAAGAGATGAGGCGGTGGGGGTGATGGCCCGCCATCCGCCATATTTTCTTTCTCTCTCTATACATACATATATATATATATAGGGAGAAAAATCATTTTGGTCCTTTCAGTTGGCACATTTTTAATTTAATCCTGTAAATTTCAAAATGGCTTAAATCATGACCACAGATGAATTTTCGGATATTTTTGCCCTTGAGAAGATTTTAAAGAGCTATTTTAGTCTATTTACACTAAAATTTTAATTTTTCATAATGCTCACCCAGAATGGTATCAGAGCCTAAGTTTATTGAAAAAATATATAATTAGTTTATATTTTGATATTATTTATCCACTAATGGAGAAAACTCTTTGAGAGAAAATGGAACCTAACGAAAGTTTGAGTTACAATGATAACAGGGATTATTTTCAGATTCTCTATATCGTTCCAATATTATCGGATGTCCCTAAAGGGACAATATTTCCAGATTCTAGAAACACAGAGGAGGGAATTTCTTAAGGAAATTCTTGAAAGTTTTACAATGGTCCCAAGAGGATTGATGCAAAGCTTCTCACACCAGAAGAAGAACATGAATGACTGAGAAATTTTGAAGTTCGACAAGTACTACCAGAAAATGCAGTGAGGCGCTTACACTCCACTGAAGTCCATGGTAGAATCCCACCCAAGAGAAACGGAACGAGTAAATTCCTGCACAATTTCAGTTTTAAAAATTATGATTAAAGGAACTGACTGAAAATAGCTCGAGCCGGATACATCGAAGATCTCCTAATATCTGAGGGAGATCCAAAAGACATTTCAAGCCTATGGACATAGGTTAATTCATATACCTATGAAAATAAAATCTTTGAGCCAAAAGTTGAACGAGGTCCTTAAGATCCTTTTCCGATCTACACAAGGGCCTTACATATCTGAAGGCAGAAATTACAGATCTGAAGAGAAACCAAAGGGAGAACCCTGAGACATCAAGATCCAGACAATCAAATCAGGGACGCCCATGGAATAGTACCTCTTCTACACCAGAAGGGGAAGGCTACGGAGATTCCAAAGTCAAAGTCCAGAGAACATCGGATTATCGCATCTATCAGATCTATAAAATAATGGAGGTAACAAGAGTGGATCTATCAGATCTACAAGAATTGACAGAATCCTTTTCCCAACTCGGGATTGTGGATTTAGTCAATATCTAAAAAATTGAACCACTCCAGTACTACCACCGCTGGAGGAAAGTACATGCTCTAATGAACCTCCATAGGATCAACTAATGAGAAAAAGTGTGCATTTCCACACTAATACCACTGCAAGGTTTGTGGGAACCAGGCTAAAGGAAAATTCAGTAAGAAATCCAAAAAGAGTGCTGGAAAATACACCTTAGGCGATGACCATGCTCCAGCCCTCACATCGATACGATGTTATACTTAACCTGGATATTATCGATTCTTAAAATACCGAGACGTTGATAGACGAATGGGTCGCAGCCATCAAGATAGCAATAACTATCCTAGAGCTCGACAAGGAAAACTTCATAAAACTTGTTGAGTTGAGCTTGGAGGGATCTTTGAAAATCGGATGGGATAATACCCCAGAAGATACCAAAGTCAGCATCCTTGCCGAAAATTTAAAGGCGCAATGGCAGACCGGCTAGGAAGACTTAATAAAATACACTTCATCGGAGATTGATACTTTGAAGGAAGTAGAGCATAAAAGGTTAGAAAATATGCACAAGCTCTCTTCAGCCTTAAACTAAGAAGTATTTGCGCGGTAGATGAGCATATCTATTGGTTTCACAAGTATTTTTTCCACAGTGGAATAGCAATAGAAGTACCAGCTCCAATGTTCTTCGCAAAGATATGCAGTTCATGGAGGGAAATATTGATCCTGTCATACAAAGTACCTGAAGGACAACTAGATTCAGTTGCACGAAGAATATCTTTCCTTAAAAACAAACTGAAGAATTGGTGTTATCAAGCATCCATCCAGAAAAACATGAAAAGACTGAGAGGTAAAATCAAACGAACTCCTCTTTGTTGTGATAACAATGATTTTCAACTATTATATGAGAGTCAGAGGGGTTTATGGTACCTAGCCTAGAAAATCAAGTTTATAAACTCAAAAAATCATTATATGGACTAAAACAAGCACCCAAATAATGGTATGAAGAGTTTGATTATACTTTAAAAACTAATGGATACGAAACAAATGTATCAGATACATGTGTATAATCAAAATTGTTTGGAACAGAATGTCTTATTATATGCCTATATGTAGATGATATGTTGATTATTGGCAGCAACATAGAAATAATTGAAGAAACCAAAAGATTCTTATCAGCACAGTTTGACATGAAAGATCTAGGAGAAGCTGATGTAATCCTAGTAATTAAAATTATAAAAATTGGAAATGGGTTCTCTCTTTGGTAGTCACACTACATAAAGAAAATCTTGAACAAGGTCGGTGGAGATACCAGTCAAAACACCTTATGACCCGAGCGTATGTCTCAAAAAGAATAAAAGTGATAGTGTGTGACAATCTAAGTATGCAAAAATCATAGGGAGTCATGTTTTTCATGAACTACACTAGACCTAACATAGCATACGCTGTGAGTAGATTAAGTCGGTATACCCATAATCCTAGTGATGAACACTGGAATGCACTACATTGCTTGGTGAGATATCTAAAGGGTACTATAAACTTGAGTTTGTACTTTAATAAATTTCTCGCAGTGGTTAGAAGGATTTTGTGATGCAAATTAGGTTACCGATAATGATGAAGCAAGCTCAACTAGTGGATATGTTTTTACTTTGGGTGGGGGAGCTATCTACAAAAGAAACTTGTATAGCTCGCTCTAATATTGAATCTGAATTTATAGCTCTTGAATTAGCAGGTCAAGAAGCAAAGTGACTAAGAAACTTATTGGGAGATATGCCCTTATGGGGGTGAACTGTGCCAGTACCTGTATACTGTGACTCCCAAACTGCTATCCGAATTGCCAAGAACATACAATGGCAAAAGGAGACATATTCGTATCATACATGAAACAGTAAAAAAACTTCTAAAGAATGGGATAATGTTCTTGGATTATGTGAGGTTCGAGAGGAACTTGGCAGATCCTCTTACGAAATGACTTACCAGGAGAATTATATTTGATTCTTCGAGAGCAATGGGGCTAAAACCCCTTGATTGATGGTTGGTAATGACCATATAAATCCATAGCCTTGTGTTTGGATGGTCCTAATAAGAACTTGATGGATGACCCTAACTTTGTTAAGGAGGATAGCCTCATAGCTCAGTTGTTGAGTGGTCTATAGACTTGATGAAGCTATCTTGATGAGTGTGGAGGTGGACCACCTTCTATGAAAGAAAAATGAAAGTTCTTTCTAGAGGACTCATTAAAATCCAATGTATAAGCGCAAAGCCATTAATACCGCTCAGAACTTTATCGCGGAACAACGAATACTAAGGAATTCATACGTGATTGTGGGGGTCTCAATTTGAGCTATCGAAAGTTCAAAAGTCATATCAATCTCGTTAGCCAAATTGATTGCCTCACTTCACTATACATTAATTCGATTGGAAGATATTAATGCTTAAGTATATTCTTTCCTTTACATAGAAATCATATTCTTCATCAACATTAGTTATTTGTGGGGGATTGTTGGGATGACAAATGCAAATTACCTTGTCCCACATAGACAGTATAAAAGTCTTTCCTACTATATATATTAAACCAACTTGCTACCTTTAAAATGAGAAATGTGGGTAGATGGATTTTGAAAGAATCATCACACGCGCGCGCCTACCCTGGACAGGGCACGTTTGGTTAAATGTATTCCTTTTTTGGGGAAAATACATTCAGATCCTTCATCTCTCACGTTTTGAACTCTTAGATGACCAAGTCGAGGAGGTTGAGGAAAATCTTCCTCACTAGCTGATTTTTTTGGCTTCTACTGATGAAGAGTTCGGTTTTAGTTTGATGAGGAGACCAATTTTTGTTGCTAGGTGAAGAGTCCGGATTTCTCAAACAACCTAGTTGCTCCTCTATAAAGAGCCTCAGCTACCTATGCATTTCACACAAAAAAAATTCGAGCCTCTTCTATCTACTCTGCTTACATTTTTCTCTCTTCATCTTCTGAGTGTTCTTTTGCTCGTTGTTCCAAGCTCTCTATCACAGTGCGCGTGTAAGAGAGTTATTGCTGTGTTAACCTTGGGGAGTAAATGGTTTATACTATATGCACCAATGTAGTACTGAAATCTCACTTTCAAGGCAGTGGTTTATCCACGGCACAGTTTTTAATTTTTTCAACGACATCCACTAGTGATTAACACGTGTTCTCTTCAAATTAAAAAATACAATTAAAATATATTATATAATTTAGAAATGGGATCGCATACATTCTACACCTAAATGTGACATTAATGTCTAACACATGTATATGATAGCATTTATATCATTTATATCATTTACGTCTAATCACATCTTAATTGGTTTAAGTTTTGGTCAGTTGATATCCTATATATAGTATAAGCAAATATATATCATAATCGAATTTTTGTCGAGTTTTGAATATATATCCTGAATCTTGGGCCTTATGCAGGCCTATCATGTCAAAGTCTTCAACAACAATATTTGGCTCAGGTCACAAATTTTGGGCTAATTAGCTTGTCCCTTAGTAACTTAAATAGTTGTGTAGCTTATGCTTAACGCAAGAAATCTAAATGCTTTCTACTTTTTCTTTTACTTTCGGATGACGCACTCTGAAAATCATTCAAGACTCGGGGACTATATTATGATATATCAATAATATTAAACTATTCATACTATATATGAATATATATACACCTTACCATGCTCTAATACTTCCAACTCATTATAAGTACCTTAAATATTATTTTTTAAGGAAAAAATGAATTTAGTCTCTATAATATGAGAAATTAGCAAAAAAAAAAAAAAAATCATTGGATAAATAAAATAGCAAATTAACCCCTATCCAAACTACTGATAGGAAAGTAATTTGCTTCAGTTTTTGAAACACATGGAATAATTTATTATTTTTTCACAGGGGGTATTTGCTCATTTTATATATTATAGTGAAATAAATTGGATTTAACCCTATTTTTTAAACCAAATTACTATTCATTAATAAAATCACAAATAGTTCTCTCTTTACAAAAATACAAATTTGAAAATTATCAATCGTGTAGAGGATAATTTTTCCTCCAATATATCAATACATAAATGATATTACTTATAATTTGTTCTTCTTGGAGTATCACAAAAGTAAAAAGGAAGAGTGGTTCTTTGTCTATAATGCTTTTGCATGTGGAGCGCCGTTGTCAGGAGAAAGATCATTGGAATTGAGGTTGTCGTCGCATGTCAGTTCTATAATTGAAAACCTTTATTTATTTATTTATTTTTAATTTTTGAATAATTTTATAGTTTAAATCTGTCTTGACAAATAATGAGTGAAAAAACTAAATACCAAATAATGAAAACCACACAATCATAAAATCTTACTTGACAATTTTAATTTAGCCATACATAGCCTCATGAATGGAAGCATCAAAAGATATTCGCTTTTCAAGACTAATTCAATTTTAGTAGTATAAAATTATCTCATTTCATGAGACTTTGCAGGAGGAAGAACAAATAAATGTGAGAGTCAAGCTAGCATTTCAAAGCAATGTTGAAGGTACATAATTGTTTAGGCAAAAATAAAAATAAAAAGAATTACAATTTCGGTCCTACAATATGAGTTAGCAATTTTAGTTTTGTATGAATCTATCTTCATGATTTTGTTCTATTATTTTAAAAGTTTTGCACATGGAGTACATAAATGATGAAATTTACTAAAATAGCCAAAACGAGGCAAATAAGTATAACTATCTTAATATGTGATGCTTTTTGACTAACTTTTCTATATGATTCAAAAATAATTAATAATTGAATAAATTATATTTTATCAACCGAACTATATTCGTTTTATTTTTATCAACTTTTTTTTTTGTTAACTTACTATCTCAACTTTGCAAATTTTGCACTTTGCCATATGAGATTCATTTATGGTTGATTTTTTGTCAAAAAATATCACACATGCAGTGCATATGTGATATTTAAGAACAATGTGACGTGATATTTTTCACATGCTATTTTTTCAACAAAAAAATTGATTAAAGAAAGCATATATAGAAAAGTGCAAATTTTATAAAATTTAAATAGTAAATTAATAAAAAAAAAATATATGATACAGTATACAAATGGGTATGGTTTGAATGGCTAGATATAATTTACTTTTAAAATTTTTCATGCATGTTTTATATTCTAGGAGAATAGGTCGAGACGATCCAAAAAGAGGAAGCAGTGTGCAGATTCTGAAAACTTATTTCAATATGAAAACATTTTTATGACAAAATGCAACTACAAAATCATCACCTTGACCCATGAAAACTGCGCAATGGAGTGCTACGGTGCAGAAAAGAAGGGAACTTCAAATGCGAATACTGTGAACAAGGTATCCAGAATGTACCCGTGACATTATCAAGGACAGATAAACAAAAGCCAAAGAAACCAAGTTTGACTTTTAAAAGGTAACATATGGAAAATTCTTGCTCAAATCAGATATGTTCAAATCAAATTAATCACAAAGCGTACAACTGTTCTATGATTGATCACTTCTACTAAACTGTACACCAATCACACGGCAACTATATTGCAATTGTCATATAATTGATTCAGGTTTGGTCGAGTCGGGTCCGGGCTAGAATTTCCCCATATAGGTGGCTTTAATATATTTCAAATGGGGTAAATTGCATCTACTTATCTGTGATATGAAAAATAGGCATATAGCTTCCTTATAAAAATAAAATATCAATTTACCCTTTTCGATGTTTAAAAAGGTACAAAATACCCCCTTCACCCAAGTAGTGTTGTGCAATCGCAAATTTCCTCTTTTTTCTTTTTTATATCTTTATTTCGTAATCGTTGGATCTTATATAATATAATTCAATAGTTCATATTTTATCTTTAGTAATTTAAGGTCCAGATCATATATTACTTAATCTATGGCTAATACCTTATCTTTGCTGAAATCCAAATAATTTGAAAAAAATAAAAATTTGTCATATTAAATTTGAACCGTTGTTATATATATAGAACAAGATCTAATGGTTTATGAGAACAGGTATAACAATGATTCTATAGCTAATAATGAAGCAAAAGCGCACCAAAGGCACGTGCTGACCGCTTGTCTGAAGGGGGCATTTTGCACATTTTTTAAATTTTGAGAGAGATAAAATCGATGGTTCTTTTTACACAAATGGGTGGTTTGCCTATTTTCTATATCACATGTCGGTAAATTGCAATTTGCCCATTTCGAAAGACATCCCATATGTAGTTTGTAGGTGTTTTTGATTTTGGTATACATGATGATCTTTCCATGAATATAGGCGTACATGGAATTGCTTTGTGTTTTGCTGTAAGGCATAAACAACAGCTATGATCGAAGTTTTCATGTTGTTGCTCTTATAGGTGATTTGGTGGTGCCTTTCAGAGTCTATTTACTTTGAGCATTGTTTCTGGCTTGTAATCTGAATGATTTCGTTCTCTTGTTTCGTTCTGGTCTAATTCTTTACTAAATGTGCATTAAGTTTGTGTGTCATGTGCTCATTGAGTTGCTGTAATTGGTTATATTGCACGCAAATTACATTTTGGGCATCTTCAATTATGACTTTGTTTAGTTATATAAAGTGGCACAACCAATGCTGAGGTCTTAAGTTCTGCCCTTGAAACATATAATTTGTGACGCATGGACATGGATACGGTGATACAAACAGAATGATACAAAAAAACTTAAAAACATTAGGGCACAAAATAGCACGGAGACTGATTTAGTTAAGAGAATTACTATTAAAAATGATGTAAATGCCCTCAAGGCAGGCATTATTTACAGGTATAACCCGAAGATCCGTGACCCTTCATGCCAGGTTGAGTCGCGGGTCCGCGACCCGACCTAAAAGACCCACTACCGGAGGCCGATAATTTACGTGATGTCATGTGAGCTAGGATGACGACATTTATGACAGGTAAGTGAACCCACCCAAACATGATAAATACCCTTAGTTCAGTACATTTATGAGAAGACATTTATGACACTACAAATCCAGACATTTATGACACATTTATGAACTCGTAGATAGAGACCATGATGGTTGGTTTTTGAGAAAAAATACTGATATATTCGTGTGGAGCCCCTCAAATTTCTTAGGAATATTCCTAAAGGTAATTGTGCATAAGTTGAATGTTGACCCACAAGCCAAGCTTGGGAAACAAAAGAAGAAATCGTTTGGAGTATAGCGCAATAAAATAATTGAGGAGGAAGTAAATAAGTTATTGGAAGCAAGCTATGCGACCGAATTACAATATACGAAATGGTTATCTAATGTGGTGGTGTGCCAAAGGCACAAACTTAAACAAAGCATGCCCAATGGATCCTTACCCGCTACCTCGGATTCACTTATTAGTGTACTCTACTGCTTGTGCTCTGTTCAACATGATGGATGCGTACTAGGGATATCACCAAATCTTCATGGCTGAAGAGGATAGAGATAAAACCTCTTTTGTTACTGAAAAAAGCATATTTATTATAATATGATGTCATTTGGTTTAAAGAATGCAAGTGCCACATATAAGAGATTAGTTCATAGGATGTTCAAAGACCTCATTGAAAATCCAGCAAAGTGTATGTAGATGACATGTTGATAAAGAGCAAGAAGGAGTAGGAGCACTTGTCGCACTTGCAAGCAGCATTTGGGATCATGAGGAGATGTGATATGAAGTTAAACCAACTAAATGAACCTTTGGAGTCAGAGGAAGAAACATTATTGGGTATATGGTGAATGGAAAATGAATCGAAGGCAATCCGGAAAAGATAGAAGCTATAATGCTAATGAGCTCACCAAAAACAATTAAGGATGTGCAAAAATTACCAGGTAAAGTTGCATCTTTAGCTCGTTTCACATTCAGGTCGCTACCTTTATTCAAAAACCTAAGCAAGGTAAAGGATTTCCAGTGGACAACAGAGTGTGAGCAAGCCCTCAGCGATCTGAAGAAATACTTGACTACCCCACAACTGCTAGGATATCCAAGGTAGGCAAAACTTTATATTTATACTTGGCAATGCATAATGCTACAGTGAGTTTTGTCCTAATGAGACAAGAAGCGGAGTAGTAGAGCCCAGTTTATTACGTTAATAGGATGCTGCAGAGCGCTGAGAAGAAGTATCTCCAAATCGAGAAGTTGGCCCTGGTCATAGTAAAAACAACAAGGAAACCCGGACTTTACTTCCAGTCACATAAAATCGTTGTGTTGACCAACCATTGGCTAACGCAGATCATGCTGCGACTTGACGCATCAAGGCGATTAGGTAAATTGGCAGAAGAGTTGGGAGAATTTGATATTGAATACTAATCCAAAATGGCTGTGAAAGCCTAAGTCTTTGCTGACTTTGTTGTTGAGTTAGCAGGTGAACAGGAACAATGAATGGAGGAAGGATGGATGCTACATGTAGATGGATCCTCGACCTCAAGTCCTGGCGGAGCATGAATTTTAGTAAAAAACTTAGGTGTGTGGCGATCGAGGTCGCTGCTAGGTTTGATTTCCCCATTACTAATCATAAGGCATAATATGAGGTCCTTGTTATTGGTCTCAGAATGGCGTTGGACACAGGAGTGAAGCAGTTAAATGTGTACACTGATTCTCAACTTGTTGCAATGCAGATAGATGGGTCATATGCAAGGTCAATGACCTGATACCTAAAAATGGTAAGAGACTTGGTAGTGAGATTCAATAAGTGTGTAATTCAACATATCCCAAGGGAAAAAAGTTCAAGGGTAGACGCACTATCCAAATTTGTAATAATGGTTGTAGGAGTAGGAAATACGAAAATTACAGTGGTAATCAAAGATAAAGCATTACAGGAGGAAGGAGAGGTAGTGCAATATGTGGCAGAAAAATAACCATGGAAGAATGAGATAGTAGAATATTTATTAAAAGGAATCGAGCCAGAAGACCCGATTGTAGCTAGAAGATTGAAATTTAAGGCGAACAAATTTACTATGATGAATTGGGAGTTATATAGGAGGATTGCAGAGGGCCCTTTACTAAAATGCCTAAGTCCGGAAAAGGCACATTACGTCCTTATGGAAATTCATGAAGGAAGTCAGCAATCACTCTGGAGGTAGATCGCTGGCATAAAAGGTAATAAGGCAAGGATATTTCTGGTCAACCATAGTGAAAGACACTATGGAATTCGCAAAAAGATATGAAAGTTGCCAGAAGTACGTGACTCTGATACATTCACCTGCAGCACCGATGGAACCCATCAGGATCGCATTCCCTTTTGACCAATATGGGATAGATATTTTGGGACCTATCCCACCAGGTCCCTTATAAAAGAAGTTCATCATAGTGGCATAGGAATATTTCTCCAAGTGAATGGAGGCGGAAGCTTTAGCAAAAATCTCTGAAAAAGAGATAATCAATTTTATTTAGAAAAATATCATCTGTAGATACACGATACCTAGAGTGTTGATCTCGAACAATGGAACTTAATTCCAAGGCAAGAAAATAATGGCATGGTGCAAGGAATTCAAGATCCAACAAAAGCTTCACGACAGTAAATCCGCAAGTGAATGGGCAGACATAGGTCACGAATAGAATTTTATTGCAACACCTTAAAATAACTTTGAAGCTGCTAACGGCTCATGGGTAAAAGAGCTACGTGGGTGTTATAGGTACACAGGAGTACACTAAGGACTAACTGGTGAAACCCCATTTTGCCTAGTCTATGGAACAGATGAAATATACCTGTAGAAATTGGAGAAGAAATGGCAAGGGTCGCACAATTTGTACCTAAAGGCAATTCTCAGGCAAGAGATTTCGACCTCTCAATAATTGAAGAAGCAAGAGATAGAGCATTTTGCAAAACTCTTACACTACAAAAGCCTCATGATGAAAAGTTATAACAACAAAGTTAGACTAATGAACTTTCAAGTAAGGTACCTAGTTCTAAAGAAGGTCGAGGTCTCCAAGCATGTGGGAAGGTTAGATCCCAACTGGGAAGGTCCATATAAAGTAGTCGAAGTTGGAAAGAGGAGAACACACCGGCTTTAAGGTTTGGAAGGCGAAGATTTACCAAGGCCATGGAATATCTACAATTTGAGGAAATTCTATGCTTAGTACTTTGTTCAATATAAGCATTCTTTGGCAGGAACCTATATTTAGTGATAAGTACTTTTATATTGATTTGACAAAGATCACTTTTATATTTATCGAAAAAGATCACGCTCTCTTTGCAGTTCATAGTTCATGCATCATGGGAGGTCAAATTCAAGAATTTCTCCTAGGTATAAAATGACTCATGAGGTCATAGGTTATTAATTCTGCAAAAGAATTTTCAAATTCTAGAAAAGAATTTGACGAAAACGATCCCATGAGGTTGCATGTCCGCAATTCTAAGATTTTAAATTCTAGAAAAGAATCTCACCCAGTGTAAAATGACCCTATGAGGTCTCATGTTATCAATTCTACAAAAAAAATTTCAAATTTTGGAAAAAAAATTTGGCAAAGTATAAAACAACCCCATTAGGTCGCATGTCATCAATTTGGAGACTAAATTCTGGAAAAGAATCTAAACACGAATAAAATCACCCCATGAGGTTGCAAGCTATCAATTCTGCAAAACGATTTTCAAATTCTGGAAAAGAATTTGATCAAGTACAAATGACCCCATGAGGTTGCACGTTATCACAAAAATTTTAGATTCTAGCAAAAAATGACCCTGTGAGGTTGCAGCCAATTAAAATTAATCAAGACAACTGTCCCAGGGAGGTCGTTGTCAGTTCGCATGAATGTAAATTTTCAAAGCAAAAGTAACCATAAAGGTCGCATTTTGAAAAGAAAAACCTCAAATTGTGAAAAAGAACATTCCTAAGTATAAATAACAAAGGGAGATCATAAGCAAGTAATATAAAAAGATTTATGTAAAAGTGAGCAGAAGAGAGCAGCTTCACTGCAAAAGAGTATTACAAATAGAGATCAGGTGGCCATCCTTGTCAAAAAATTATAAAAAGCAGGATGCATTGCATCTAGCATCACGATTCAGCAAAAATCATAGAAAGTTTAAGGGTTCTCCATTCTTTCTATCTCCTCCACTAGGCTAGCGAACTTATCATTTTCATTTCCGTCAAGAGCTTGGTTCAATTGAAATTACATGGAAGTTCTCATCCAATTTTGATGTGAAGACCCAATAACTATTTCAAATGTAAAGAATTCCACCTTTTTAAGCTTTCATTTGTCTTCTGTTAACTTTAAAACTACTACTACTTTTTTTTTACAAGTTAATAGAGAATGACAGTTGGTAATTTGACGAATAAATGTGATTTAGAATGCATAGGATTGAGACATGGATGTGCACTTGCGTTATGTGATTGTTGATTTGAGTAAATACGAAGTAGTTGAGACCTAATTTCATACATTTTGAATTGCTTGAAGAAAGAGTAGGAATGTCTGTGCTTCCACTCAATCATCGGAGTTCTTGTGAAATCATATTTGTTTGCCAAACGCCACCCAATTGATCCTTATAAGCCTAACATGGGACATACATCATTGTGAAAAAGTCAAAGGCCCTTCCCCTGAGAAGTTTCTTTACCATGAATGGGGAGAAAAAAAAAGAAAGAATAGCAAGAAAAAGGAAGATTACATCTACTTCGCTGGTTTAGGTCACTTAGTAACTGGGTAACTTCATTACAAATGTTGTTATTCACGTAAAATGATGACTAGAGCCATGAGTATGCAAAGCACTTTAGCTAAAACGTTTTATGGTTGAGTAACCGAGTGCCTTCACCACAAGTGTTGTCATTCGCATCAAAAGACCAAAATACGGCCTAAAGAATGTAAGTCATGGGCAAAAATAAAGAAAACAAGAAAGAAAATAAAATCCATGACAAAACAAAAGGGGAAGAAAAAAAAAGGAAAAAAAAGAAAGAAAAATCATTAGTGGCCAAAGAAAAGAAAGAACAACAAAAGTCGTTCCAAATTAGGCAAATATAAGGAGATAAAGCGTATTGTGTTGAAGCGACAGGTATGGTGACATTTAGAGACCTATGATTTTGTGGAAGCTTGATTGTTCTACTCTCTACTTGGCGAAATAAGGTTTTGTGATGTGATTGGCCTCTTACCCTCATTACGATAAGTTAGCGTTTACATAATGTATTACGGCATTTGTGTTTTTAGATTATGTGCACATCGGTTGTAGGTTACGTTTGTTATTACGAATTATTGGCACAATATTGAGAACATGTCTTTTGCATTGTCAGACTTTTACTTGAGGACAAGCATTGTTTAAGTTTGGGGAGTTTGACAAGCTTAGCTTTTACATATTTATAATAGCGAATAATATTATTTCGTTTTGTGTGGGAGGCAATAACTTCAAAAGAATTGCACAGTCCTTTCCTTCTATTTTTAGTTTATATCTAAAAATTGTCACATTTCTTGATGGCTATATGAAAATCTTGTGTGAAAGCCTTTATTTATACATGCTTTGCTTTATCTGACTACTATATTTGGTTCGGAGGTGATAGATTCTGATCGTAATATTATTTTACCAATATAATTGATAATAATTACTCTAAAAATGTTTAAATGCCATATTATTATAATTATCTTTAATTTTATGGATTATTCCTCTTAGATGGCCATATCTGCTGGGTGCAAGTTCAGTGTATAGTAGTAGTGGTGCTTCTTACATGGATCATTCTCCGCCCCAAGGGTAAAACTAAAAAGTAAACAAATAAAAAATGCTTAAGTATAAAGAGTTACATAAGTCATTCATGTTGCATATAGGCAACTATATAAATTTTTCACCACTAATCTTTTCTATGAATGTGGTTTATCCAGGTATGTGAGGCTGGAAATAACTACCAAATCTTTTTATGTCTTCCGATCTCTCTTTTAAACTCTTTCAATGAGGTTTATCCAGGTATATGCGGTTGGGAATCATGGTTAACTAACAAATCATTTTTGTCTCCAATCTTTCTTTTAACTCTTCTAATGATAACTTTATAAGTTAATTTTATTTCAGTTACATTTGCTATACTTGGTGAGAAGACCACGTGTTACACAAAGTAATAAAAATATGCAAAATGTGATCTTCCGTAAAGAGTTTTGTGTTCATAATCAATCTTACATTCTGTTGGAGAACTTCAGTATTTTTAACATCCATTCAGGAATCATTCTTAACGTAGCATAATATTATGTATAGAGCTTGATGGTTTTAAAGGTCATGACCTATTGCATATTGTTTTCGTGGGGGAAAGAAACCTTTGTACTTTGCCCTGTTCTAATATTGTTTTCATTTTGCTTGCTTTGGTGCTTAGTGGTACAGAAAAATCTTGAGGTGGGTGAGGTACTCGCAGTTTGTCTCAAGCATTGTTGCAGTGTTAGTGTTAGCATCAGTAAACATACAAATCAAGTATAATGCTCCTATGAGAAGGGTGGTCTTAGGGTGAGCATCTCTCTGTTCTTTAGCCTTTACGCATACTCATTTCATGTGAATTCTTGTTGCCAGGATACATGATTTCTTGATGCAACCATTAAGCATTTTCTGTTGTTTCTGTTGAAGTTGGTGACCTGAGTTTGTACAAGCTCGTTTTAGTTGCAATTTTATCTTTGAAGGATGTGTTGGGTGTGTTCGAATGGAAAGACTAGTTTTTGGAGCTTTACTGTGATTAACAGAAAATATTCGCAGGTCTGCTGAATGCAGCAACATTCTATAAATGATTTTGGTTAAATGTTCATGGTTTGTGGCTCTATTGATTCAAGGGAATAGGGAAAACTAAAACGAAAGGGAGAGCTGGGATATGACAGATTCCTACTACATTCAAGTTATTTGATCGCAACCTCAATCTGACTAACTTTCTAGGGGCTCTTTTCCCCATGGATTCCGTTTGGTTGCAAATTTGTTAGTTTCTTTTTGTTGTGTTATCCATGAGGCAATGCCAATTGAGAACAAGTTTAGGCTTTAAGGGAGTATGGTAAATGTGGGTTGGCCATTCTTCATAATCAATAGAGCATATATATCCATTTGTATACATTCAGTTCAATTTCTATGAATGAAGTAGACAAGACTTTTTTTCTTTTGGGTTCTTAGTGTCATGTCAACAGTATTTATTGGGCTTGATAATTTAGGATCATAGGCAAAATGCTGGTGCATCAAAATTTAGGATATCCCCTAGATGCAGCCTGATCTTGAGTGGAAGACTACAAGTTATAATGCTCGTGATGAATTTTTGCTAAATGGGAAGCAGGGAATAAAACAATACTGTGATTAGAAAAAAATCAGTTTCTTCTATTTAGCAGTAGTGAGGTTCCTTCTATGGCTCATTACTTAGAGCAAGTAGATTTTGAAATAAAGAGAGCTTTTAGGGACTATTTTCATGTGTCACTTGTGGAATTTTGTGTTTTACTTGTGTTGCTATTGCCCGATCGACACACGAAACTGCTCATTATCTATTGTCAGTTGATTGCAGTAAATTTAATTATTCAGGTGTTGGTAATGATGACCACAATCACATCACACATGCAAAGTCTAGTAACACAAACCTTAGTTCAGGTATGTACTAATTATTTCACTCAGAAAATATTGGCTACTTTTCCTAGACGGATTCAAAGTTCGTATTTTAAAGAAAATTTGCTTGGGCAAATATAATAATCCTGAATCAATAATGTTAGGAATCAAGTTTATTTCATGTAACGAGCATTAGCTACTCTTCTACTTGTGATATTCCTCGATTGATGTATGCTGAAAAATAATCTGTTGGCTATGCAACCATCTCATGAGACTTCATAGCTTCAAAGTTTATGGTGTGAATAATTAAAATGACTTTTGTTTTGCATATGATATTGAAATAGTTAGAGTTGGAAAGGGCAATAAAGACTAATAAAGATTAATTATACAGTCATTTTGCATGTATTATAATGTTTGTTGTCTTCTACATCTTTATTTGTGTTCCTAATAATTAATTTACTAATGGGATCAAGAGAAGCCTTTAGGCATCAAATGTTACTTTACTCTTCTTCTTGTCAATATGGGAGTCAACTTATCAGCATTTTTGTCGTTAATCTTAACTGCTTAAATTCACCGCACAATCAGAAATTGTATAAGGTGAGTGTAAAATGTTAAGACTTTTATGGTCCTCGTTATCAGCAGAGGAGTTAGTGTTTGGATAGTTAAAAGTTATCTAGAATTGATTGTCCTATTTCTGAGGGTGCATATGCTACAATCATTAAACTGAGAGCCTGGAAAGTTCATGGGCTCTACCAATTTGGCAATCTTAGCTTACTCCTTCAGAAATAGGCTTCTGTAACTCACAATTGGAATAACATCTGGAATAAAGTGACTTGCGTTGTGGCATTCATTTGGAATAACTCATTTTGATACATACCGTATTCAATTTATTGTTTTCAAAATTATTGTTCACATCTTTTCTTTTGAGTTACTTTCTATTTAAAAATTGTTTAATTATAGAGTATTGTTTTATTTTTAAAATATGGTAACTAAAATTAATTAATATAATTAGTAAAGGTAATAATTTCTTATATATTTACACCCTTATAATATGTAAGTTATTATATTTCTTTCATATTAATGAATCAAGGAGATAAAATGGAGTATATGCATGATGATAAAAATCACATAGTTAATGTTTGACATTATTAAATGAAACATAAGTTTTATTCTTTAGTACCCTATACAATTTATTTTTTTCAAAATTATTGTTCGCATCTATTCTTTTTCAGTTACTTTTTATTTAAAAATTTTATTAATGACAATCTATGGTTTTATTAATTAATATTTATGTGCTATAATATGTAAGTAGTTATACCCCGAATGGGTAGTGGGTCTTATAAATAAAATATGTGGGAGCTAGGGCAAGTCACGAGTCCATCTGGAATAAGGGACATGCTTCATATTGTGGGGAAAGGATCATTGTGGTCCTTTTGCAAAATCCTCAGTCACTCGATTTGCAACAGCATATCATTTCGGTTTAGACGACAACCAAGTTTGTTCCACAGTTGAGTTGTCCTAATCTTGAGTTGAAGACTGCAAGTTATAATGCTCGTGATGAATTTTTGCTCGATGGGAATAAGGGAATGAAATGAGCGTAGTAGTAATAGCGAGGTTCCTTCTATGGCTCCTTATGCAGAGAAGGTAGATGCTGAAATAAAGTGAGTTTGTGGTTTGTATGTTATTTGTTAGCTTACATTAATTGGGAAGGATGCCCACTATTCAACAATTTTAGATATTATTAGCTTTACTTAGGGGAATATTTCTTTTTCCATGAATGTTGAGCCGAACCTCATGGATACATTCCATGATCTATAGAATTTGATCACTTCAGGGTGACAACATTATTTGAAAAGATCCTGTCATTTGGGTATTAATTACAGATTTGTGCTGCTGACAAAGAATGCGATGATTTTCTATGTGATTGTGAAGACTTTGGGAGTAGGATGACATTTAGAAGTTACTGGTGGAGACGATGCAAATGATTCTGAGTATGTGTCTGGTTTGCAATCAATCCAAAGCTCATGTTAGTAGATCTAACATGAAATTGAATTGAGGAATCCAGGAGAAGTGTGGTTATTAGGATTAATGGAGAAGATTTAAGCATTGAACATAAGTTAAATGCTTTAGTTGCGTTGATTGATTTACCCAGTGTTGGTTCTGGTTCTGGTTCTACTATGATAATGGAGGTAATCCTTTTATTTTTCGTATGGCTCCTTTATGCATTTTGTTAATAGGGTCAACACATTTCTTCTTATCACTACACAGATTTCTTTCCAATTTGTTGTCTTTGCATTTCGAGTGTTAGCTGATACATCTGCACTAGTATGTGAATATATGGGCCTTCAACATGTTTATGAAATGTGGCATTGTGTCTTTGATGATTCAACTTTCTGGAGTTGGTAGATAATATATTTTACACATATACAAATGATAACAAAATAAAAAAAGTTATTGATATTAAGTTATCCAAATCTCCTTGAAGATGGGAGTGTGAGGTAGGTGATTGTTTTTTATTCATTACAGGAGTCGAGCTCTTTGTGTTATAGTGTTAGGTGGATTTTGGATGTCCGCTTGGCATTTGTGTGTCTTATAATTAGTGTGTGACATAAAATTTTTCGAATATTTTAGGTTCACAAAAGAGCATCATCTATTATAAAATGCAGGGTTAAAGTAGAATTTGCATTCTAATTTGAATAGTTTTTTATTATGATTTTAGTATAATTTAATAAACCCTATAGTAATTAGCTTTTGGTTGTTAAAATATTGAGTAGCTAAAATAACTTCTAATGTATTTATTAATATTTTTGTGTATATGTATATCTATACCAAATTAAATTATCCATATTATTCGAGTCTGCTTCTGTTGTTGGTATTATTTATTAAAGATTTGCTCTGTATAGTAATTAACTTTTTGTTGTTACAATATTGAGTGGCTAAAATATTCTCTAATATATTTATTATTTAATTAGTTCATAATCTCTTTGGTTGATCTGTTCCTTCAGTTTTTTTTTTTTTTTCCAATTCATGTATATTTAAAGTTAATACATTTCATTAGTTTTCCCATTGAATTGTGTGTGTTTTGTTGAGTAGTTATCAATTAAGCATGTGAGCATTATAATAACGACCTTTTGTTGACAAAAAAAATATCTTTTGTTTTAAATTTATCAATAGAAATCTATTCTTTTAATGCACATATAAGACTAATAAAAATTTGTATAAAGACGATCAGTTTTGATAAGTTATTTATTTTATTTATCTTCTCTTTTATCTAACTAAATAGAAACAATAAAAATTTACACTATGTAAGTAAGATTTAAGTATGATTGATAGATTGAATATAAATTGGAAGCTTGTACTCTAACTCCATACCAAATTAAACTATCTGCATGCTTTCCATTAGTAGTATTATTTATTGATGATCTAGTATTATTTATTTATGTTGTAGGAGTTTATTTATTGATGATCTAGTATTATTTATTTATGTTCTACTCCGACAGTAATTAGCTTTTTGTCGTAGAAATATTGAGTGACAAAAATAATTTTTTATTTATTTATTATGTATTACTAGTTTTGAGTGAATGTATAATTGTACAAAATTAATTTATTTGCACGAATCGAGTATACTTATGTTGCTGGTGTTATTTATTAAATATCTACCCCGCAAAATTAACTTGTGACAATATTGAGTGGCTAAAATATCCTCAATATATTTACTATTTAATTAACTCATACTCTCTTTCTTTAATGTGTTCTATTATTTTTTTATTCATGTATGTTTAAAAAATATATTTTATTAGTTTTTCCAATTGAATTGGATTTGTTTTCTTGAGTTTGGGAGCATATAATAATTACCTGTTGATGGCAAAAAAATGTGCTTTCTTTTAAATTTATCTATAAAAATATATCCTTTTAATGCACATATAAGATTAATCAAAATTTGTATAAAGTATATCAGTTTTGATAAGTTATTTGTGGTGTTTATCTTCTCTTTTATTTAATTAAATAGATATGTAAGTAATATTGGGAAAGAGCACTGTTTGACATAAATCTTTTCATATGTTATAAGTCACTTGAGAGTATCATATATTTTAAAATACAGGATTAAAGTTGAGTTTGCACTCTAATTTAAATAGTTTGGTTGAATTATATAATTGATTGATTTAATATGAATCGAGCATTTGTTCACTGACTTATACCAAATTAAATAATCTACACTAGTATTATTTATTAAGGTTCTAGTACTATTTATTCATGTTCGACCCGTATAGTAATTAGCTCTTGGTGGTTAGAGTTTTGAGTAGCTAAATATAACTTCTAAAAATATTTATTATTTATTAATATATTTGTATAAATATATAATTTTATGTAATTAAATTAGCCACACGAATCGAGTATGCTTCTGTTGTTGGCGTTATTTATTTATGATTGGCCCTGTACAATAATTAACTTTTTGTTGTCACAATATTGAGTAGCTGAAATACTCTAATATCTTTTGGCTAATGTTTTCCGTTATTTTTTTTTAATATTTTTTATTCAAGTATGTTTAAAATTAATACATTTATTAGTTTTGCCAAAGTAGTTATCCCATTAACTTAGAGGGCATTATAATAACCACCTTTTGTTGATAAATAATGTCCTTTGTATTAAGTTTATCTATTCTTTTTATGCACTAAGATTAATAAAAACTTGTATAAAGAACATTAGTTTTTGATATGAAGAGCCATTTTTCAGGGGATCCATAGTTGAATTTTAACTCTTTGGAGGGTAAAATAGTTAATAAGTTTAATTTTATCACTTTAGTCCTTGAAATTTGTAAAATTGTCAAACTAATTCTTTTTTTCACGAAAAAATTAACTTTCTATATTCTTTTATGATGATATTTTGTAATTATATTTTGTGAAAATTTCGAACATTTATGAATACAATAATAATATATTGTTTAACTTAAAATAAATAGTCTCGTTTTTTTAGTAGCTAAACAAGTATGAATGGATTTTATAAAATTTATCTAATATGTAAATATAATAAAAAAAAAATCAAGTCGGTAATTTTTAATTTCAAGAGTTAAAGATAAGTCTAAAAAAGTTAATAACAATATTTATATTTGATATTTATCAAATAATCTAACTAAAAGTACCTTCCATCAATTTTTTAGTCAAAATTATAAAGTTTTTATGAAATTTAGTCATAATTTTGATTATTTGTCACTTTTCAAAATGAAAAAAGAAAGAGAGTATTTTATTTTAAGTTAAGCAACATGTTATTATAATGTTCAAGAGTTTGAAATTGTTATTTTTCGTACAAGATAAATACATGATATTCACTTTATAAGAATATAAAAAATAATTTCCTTTTGAGAAAATAACTAATTTGATAAATTTATAAACTTAAGGGGTTAAAGAGATAATTTGAGACTTAAATTGATCATTTTACCCTTCAAGAGATGAAGTTGAGGGACTAAATTGTTTTTAAAGAAAAATTTAAGGAATCAAATATAGCATTTATCCTTTATTTTGTTTATCTTTTCTTGCATCTAATAATAGAAATATTAAGAATTTTCATTCTGTAAGTAACGTTGGGAAGAAGCTCTATTTGACACAATTTTTTTCTACATGTTTGAGGCCCTATTGAGTTCATCTGGTTAAACTATACAATTGGTAGATTTAACATGAATAGGAGTTTGTACCCTAACAATATATTCACGCTGTTCTAATACTATTCTTTTATAAGATAAATGAAAATTTGTATAAAGAACATCGGTTTTAATTAGTTATTTATTTTATTTATCGTCTCTTTCATCTAATTAAAGATAATAATAAGAATTTACATTATGTACATAACATTGGGAAAAAATTTTGCTTAGCATAATTTTTTTGTCTGTTTTAGGTCCACATGAGAGTTTCATATATTATAAAATTTTGAGCTAAAATATGGGGACATGGGGTCTTCTTGGCGAAGACCCCCGAGCACCAGCAAAGAAACCATATGCTTTCCCACTAAACCCAATAGAGAACAAGGTAATAGTAATAAATTCTTCCACCCAATGAATAAACCTGTCAGGAAATTCAAAAAGCTGCAAGGTAGCAATGAGGAAATCCCATTCAATTGTATCATATGCCTTACTTATATCTATCTTAAGGCACAGCGAGGTGGCAAGCATTGTTGATTATACCCTGTAAAAAGCTCCTGCGCTAGTAGTATATTATTGCTAATAGAGCGACCCAGAACAAAGGCTGTCTACGCTGGACTAATAAGTTTATCCATCACTAAACTCATTCTTTGCACAATGAGGTTAGTAATGACTTTATACAAAATATTACAAGAAGCAATCGGTCTAAAGTCAGATATACATGTACGATTGTGTACCTTGGGGATGAGTGCCAGAACCGTAGCGTTCACCTATCTCAAGAGTCGGCTAGTGCTGAAAAAATCCCTAACAGCCCGCGTCACTTTAGCACCCACAATAGGCCATGCGGCTTTATAAAATCCCGATGTCTACCCATCCGGCCCAGGGGCTTTATCAGCTGCAATATCAAATATAGCCAATTTAACCTCATCATCTGACACCGAGCGCATCATCACTCGAGCCTCTTCATTGGTTATATGTGGCGTACCCACGGACGTAGGTACCGAAGGTCTAGAAACCTTCTGCTCCGCTTCCCTCCTAGCAAGTTGCCATAGAGCCCAATAAACTCTTGGATCACCTCCTGATAATTCGTACGGGTATGGCCAAACTCATCATCAATTTGGAAAATTTGGCGTTTTGTACGGCGTTGCGCAATTTTTCGAAATTTTACCAATAATGAACTTTGAAATTTTTTGAAATTAGATAATGATTATTGCTTCGCCTTACCCAGGACGAGGCGGTGGCCCTCCCAGCCCTCCCCAAGATGAGCCATTTCAGGCTGCGTCAACTCCCCCTCCCCCCCGGTCATTGGAAGTATGTCTCATTCCCTACCGATTCCCACTGCCTTTGGTGCAGTGGGGTCAGATGTGGCGGGGGCTGACAGTTCACAAGCTCTAGCCCGACGATGGGATCCACGACTACCCCCACCACCACCAATGCCACTACTTCCCCCATAGGCCCAGAGGCATTACATCAGCCTTCAGGGTGCGAGCTACGTACACGCCATATTTTTATCTAATTAATATATAATTTTTTTTATTAACTTTAAAATTTAATTATTATTTTCAAGTTCCAATACGATTTTCACACGACCATCAATGCTGCGGTCAAAAGGCATTATCCGCATCCCTAGGCCAAGTTCTCGCAGATCCCATAGGAGCACCAGTTATTTTGGTTCCAAAAAGCTGAAGGTAAATATAATATTATTTTATTTTAATTCAAATTTATATTTTTTATCAAATAATTAATCTTTTTTTATATGGTAAATTTTGCAGATGTCGTACTGGTGGGACTGCGACGACGAGAGCATGCTCAAAATTGTCAAGTCACAGTCGGGAAGTTCATGCGGAAACGGTTCACTAATGCCCAGAGCTAGTTGGCTCGACCGTTGTGGCTGGCCGAGGAGATCTAGCGCTAGCTCCTAGACTTCTAGTCGAGCCCAAAATCGTAAGCACAGTCGGCTAAGAACTAGGTCAATCGGGTGACGAATCCGGAAGTAGCTACGACCGTCTACCGCGGGGTCGTCATTCGTTGGGCGCACAAGCGCAAGATGGTAAGTATTTTAACGCATATTAATAATTTTATTTTATTTTTAGATTTCTAATCATTTTTTAAAGTGAATTTTAAATAAAAGACACAACTCAGACTCCCCGTCAATCAAATGGAGGTGTTCAAAAAGGTGTGCAAGAAGAAGGAGAACGACCAGTGTAACAGTTTGAGGGCGAAGGAGGTCACGATAAGTAATTGACTTAATTATTTTTATTTATTTTAAATTATTTTTTTAATCTAATTATTTAACATATTCATAGGAGATTTTCATAAGGAAGATGTGTGCAGATGCTTGACTGCTACATCAGTAGCATCGATGCGAACTGGCCTGATTGTGTAACTCTCCAGCCACCAGCGAATCACTCCGCACCTGATGGGGATGACGACGATGACCAATAGGAGGTCGCGGATGACCAGGATTTAGATTAGCATTTCTTTTATAATTTTGTAAAAAAAAATAATTATAAAACAACATTTGTAATAATTTAAAGAATTTATTATTATTTTTATAGTATGCGCTTTTTTATATGATATTGCACAATTTAATAAAAAAATCAATTATTTAATTTTACAAAATAAATATTAAAATAAATGAAAAATTTTAAATTAAATATTAAAATTAAAAAAATTAAATACTAAAATTAAAAAATAAAATAAAACTAATTATAATAAATATTGAAATTTATTAAAAAAATAATAATTTTGTAACTACATTTGTAACGAATTTTGTAATACCCATACATTAAATAAATTTGTCAAGCCGTTACAAACACTGTGCCAAAAACAGTTACAATATTTGAGTATATCCGTTCCAACAACCGTTACCAAAATCAGTCTTGAAAGCCGTTACAAAAAGTTTTGCAAAAGCCAATCCAAAGGACAAGCACAATTATGCCAAAAACTGTTATAAAAGCCGTTCCAAATGCAAAAAATTAATCCGTTATAAAAGTAGTTATAAATTTATTTTTCTAATTTTGACTATATTTGTAACAATCATAATTGACCATTATGGCAGTTAGAAAAGCCGTGAAAGTTTGTAACGACTTTGGAACTAGTAGTTACAAATAATTTACAACGCTCATTTTAGCCGCGGTAGGCTGAACCGTTACAAAAGTCGTTCCAAATAAAAAAAATCGTTACAAATTAACAAAAAAATCGTTCCAAAAGCCATTACAATAAAATATTTTTTTTGTAATGCGTGTCCGACACCTGTCGGACACTGTACGAAATTATTTTTTAGAGCATCTGTACATTAATATACACACACAAACCCTCTTTCGTTTCTTATATGGGTAATACTCGCTTCACTTATGTGGTTATCAATAATGAGGAGGATAATGTTGTGCCGTATTTTCAAAACTCAAAAGAGCATAAAAATTAGAATCAGAGGCAGCGTAAAAAAGTATACCTCCTCATTGAGGATAAAGAAGTGGAGGAAGCAAAATTAAGTGAGTAAAATAAAGAAGAATCCCCAAATTATTTAAGTATAAGGACATCAATTTCTGTCGAGTATGACATGTTTAATCCCACAAAAAAATAATTTGATAATTTAGTCCACCAATTTTTTAATTTCGCAGATTGAGGACTTGTTTCCTCGAAATTTCCAAAATCTCGTATTGTATATCCTCATATTATGTGCACGTGGGAAAATGAAACAAGTTCTTAGAATTCCATTGAAAAAAGTCACGTCTCCAAAATTGACAAATTAATAACCAAATCAATTTTTTAATAGAATCCAAAATGCCAAGTTTTTACGTATACAGGAAGGAATTGCATGTCACCATATACATGTATTTTTTTTAACATGATGCTATGATTTTATATACTCTCAAAAATTTATAACTAAATAACTGTTGAATTTTCTTTTTGAAAAACAGTTCTAACAGAAGAAAATAGTGTAGATCAAATATAAACTCCTTTTCCCCGATGCTCAACTTCAGAGTATGACTGTCAACTTTCTTCTCCTTCCCCAATCCATTTTCAAATCCTCTTCTCATCCCAATTCCATCTCCAATACTACTTTCCTCAATAATTCTTTCCGACCCCTCAGCCCCCCGCCTCCGTCCCTCTCCCTTTTCTTTTTTCTCCTTCGCAATGGCTTCATCGCCAACCGCCGCCGGTCCCACTATCCGAAATTCGAGAAACCTTAATGCCACCCCCCCACCATCCATCCTGCACCTTTCTTTCAACCAGGACAGCAGTAGCTTTGCCATCGGCACCACCGATGGCTTCATGATATTCAACACTGACCCTGTTGTACAAACCATTCTCCAAGACTTCTCCAAGAATCACCAAGGTGGTGGCATTGGTATCGTGCAGAGGATCTTCGGCACCAACAAATTCGCCGTAGTCGGCGAAGGGGTCGCTCCAGGACTCAGCGCAACAAAATCATGATCTGGGATGATTCTGTGGGATAGTTCACTAGAGAGCTCTATTCCGGTTCCGAAGTGAAGAGCGTTCGCCTGAGGTGGTACCGCATTGTTGTGGTTACGATTCAAGACATATCCGTTTATAATCTTACGGACCTGCGATTGTTGCTCCAGATAGAAACGGAGCCCAATCCGAAGGGGTTGTGCGAAATTTCATTGTCGGGGCGGATGTTTCTGGTTTGCTTGGGAAGGGATAAAGGGGAGGTGAGGGTGTTGCAGGATGACGAAAGTAGGATTAGGCTGATAAAGGTCAGCGGCTTGGATGTTACGTGTGTTGCTTTGTCGAATTAACGACGGGACACTGCTGGCAGCCGCGAGTACTAAGGGCACATTGATTAGGTTGTTCGACACATTGTCCGGAACGCTACTTCAGGAGGGACATTTGCCTTTACCGTTTAATGTTTATGCTAAATTTGATTTTGCAATAGAACGTAAACACTGTCAGAAATATGACCTTTTATATGAATATTAATTAGTAACGGCCAAGATAATGTTTTTTACTGTTATTTTTTGTTGTTTATATAGACAAGATAAAATTATTAGATGTAAGATGTGCGAGCTTATAATATATTTTAATAAGATTAGTCAAAGAATTTTAATAAGATTAGTCAAAGAACCTCTTCACGCGGCCTAATGTTCTCCCCACGCGTTTATGCTTATTCCGTGAAACAAAAGATTTGCGAGTTAACATAAGTTCTTGGAACGAATTGTCGTTTCCTGAGATTATATTTGTGGTTGGAGCCGTGTAATTAGTCCTTGAAGCATTGGAGCTTACCGAACTGGAACTTAAACTATCTCAATCTGCTCTCGACCTGTGCAGTCTGCTTAGCTCTTTCTTGTGATGATTTCTTGTTATTCTCCTGCCTCTAATATCTTCACTGTTACAATGTAGATGATAAAGGGTTCTGCATTTGAAACAACAGAGATTCACAGTATTTCTTCTCCTCTGATGTTGAGTGGCTGGCTGTTTCAAGCAATAAAGGAGCCGTTGATGTTTTCAGCTTAAACAGGGAAGCAATAAAGGAAGCAGAACGAAATAATATGTCTCTTTCAAGTTTTTCCCCCTCCAAAAGTAGTTTGTTTTGAATATAATCTATACTCTTTTATGTAATTTTTAGTGCTCTAGTATGAAGTAGTTTGGAACAATGCAGGTATTGTGTCAAATTCTTTCAGTTCTGAGTAGCCGGTGGCTCAGTTCCGTGTACCAGAAGATACACAACAAATTGTCGTGTTTGGCCACAGATAGAACACAGTTCTCATTGTTGGCATGAATGGAAAGGTATGTATTTGAGGGAGTTTGACTAAGCTTACTTATAAATCTTGCAAATGTTGGTAAAAGAATAAAAAGTTATACATATGATGACAAACTTGTGTTTATACAGATTCTACAGATGCAAGTTTGATCCAATTGCAGGTGGGGAGATGACTCAAATGGAATGCCACAACTTTTTTCAGCCAGAATCGAACTCCTGAGTACACTTCAGGCAATTATGAATACGTTAGTTTGGTTGAAAATAGAAAATTGCAAATAGTTACAGATACACTCTGGCAGTATGAAATCCACTTCTTTGTTTTGTGTATGTATGAGTTTTTAATGCAAATAGTACTTTCAAGCTTCATCTGACTATATTATATTAGAAGAAATATACCTTATTCTTATAGGCAGATTAAGGGTGTTAATGAGCCAAGCTCGAATTGAGCTCGATAAAAAATTTAAGCTCGAGCTTGACGAGCTCAAATTTTTTATGCTCCATCTTGAGCTCAAGCCGTACAAACAAAATATTTTTTATTAATAATTAACGTTAAAATTAATATAATAATTATTTTAGAATATTTATTAATTATTATTAGATTGCAAAGCGCCAATTATTACATCTAATAAAAATATATTTCTAATTTTCTTTGACTACTAGATAATTAAAATATTATTCATTAATATAAAATAAAAAAAATTATAATAATAATTAGTTATAAAATTATAAAGCATATATTTACATTAAATTAATCTAATATTAGGAATATATACAACTTCATATTAAAATAGTACTATACATCCAATATCAATACATAAGTTGGGTAATTGTTAATAAAAAAATAAATTAGTAACTAACCACAACAATTATGAATTAACAAAAATCAATTGATAACCACAAATAAAAAAAGTAATAAATATGATTATGCTCAAGTAGAGTGGACACATGATGTAACCATTTTTGGAGGACAATTTGGCACAAAAAATATGATTCTTTCTCATATTGTCTATTTTAGTACAAAATAGCATTGCTATCGAGTTTTATTGATCAATTTGAATTGTGTCTCAGGTCTATATCTGCCTCAAAAGGTCCAATATATATACATTATTGGACCTTTTGAATAACAGTTAAGAAAATCTTATGAAAATTGAACATTTTCGCTTTTAAAATGTGAAACAGATATTGGATATTCTAGAAAAATATTTCGCAATTGATTATCAAAAAAAAAGTTCTAAATCTATTGATTTTTTTTCGCCTTTTTTATTTAAGATGAAAATAGGTTTTGATCATAAATTATACTAAATAAATTTATTTTTTAAAATAAAATAAAAACACAAGAAATACTAGATATAAATCATTGGAGATTTTCTAAATCACAGAATATCTACAAATAATTACACAAAATCTTGAAAAAGACGGTGTGATCATCCCGTATGCTTACTTGTCACCTTTTTCATTACTTTTTAGTGATATAGAAAAAACTAATTTAACCCATCTCTAAGATTGTTTACACATAGGTTAGTCAAAATTCAACGAATATTTTATTACCAAACTACTCTTTATAAAGGTGTCAAATGTGTAAAAATAGTTTGGTTAAAAAAAAATTTATTTGAACTGCAATACGTCATTATTAAGTCAATACATAATAAATTAATTAAGAACTAAGAATTATGGACTCTCCCAAAAACCTTTCTTCTCTCACATCCACTAGCACACCTCACGACACACCCCTAACTTCCGTCAGCCGTGATGATGGTGATATGACGGAGAAGGCGGAAGACACCATTGAGGAGGAAGGAGAGGACGATCATAGCGTCAGCGACGGGAATGGCGGTGATCATGCTCGAACAGTGCGGACGGAGGTGGATGGACGCTCGCATGCGAGGGGTTCATTGGAACACATCCGGTCACAATTCAATATTGAGGAATTTCTCACCTTGGAGCACAAAGTGATTGATCAAGGCGATCATGCTTCCATGCAGGCGTTAGAAAATTTCAAGATGAAGTGGGAACAAAAGTTTGACTTTTTCCATCCGAATAGTGTTAAGTCATTAGATGAAACTCCGTTGGCGCGTTGGGTCAGCGCCGGGCACGCTCGCATGCTGTGGTGACTACACCATGGATGGACGATGGCCTTACAGCTTCAATGAGCACGCGGGCGATAGAGTTCTGCCTCCGCTACCTGCTCCGCCGGTTGCAGCTTCGCCTATGTTGTCTGCTCCGCCTGATGCTGCTACTGTGCCGACAATCATGAAGGTAGATGAAGGTGTTCGTGATAACTCGCCGGAGGCCTGTGACGTAACAGGGTTCCACACCCTAATGCACGGATTGAACGGATGGATTCAAGGCTGCCGCATGCCGACGTTCACGATCATACAAGCATCTTTATAGGTACGGTCCCTCTCCATGCGTCGAGTCATGCTGATTCATTTGTTGATAAATTCGCTACCGCTTTTAATAATTCTATTCGTAAAACATTGAAATATATTGAGCCATGCATGCAAAATGGAGAAGTTGTAATTCGGCCGTCGTTGAGTATGATTCGGGATGGATCTGGACCGTGGAAACATACAGTTGTGGGATATTTTTGGGGAAAGAAATTGTATTTTCATCACTTGAATGGTTTTGTTTGGTCAATCTGGCCAGCTGTGAAGGATGTAATTGCGACATCGAATGATTTTTATTTCTTCCAAATTAATGCGATCGCTGCAATGGAGGAAGTAATTAAGGAGGGACCTTGTTTGTTTCAAGGTCAACCAGTCGTTCTTCAACGATGGGAACCGGGGATGGCGTTGCATAAACATACACAAGTCCCTATGTGGATTCGACTGAGACACCTTCCAGTAGAGTTTTGGATCCTTTAGGCTCTTAATGTGGTTCCGAGTGGGGTGAGGAAGTCGTTATACCCTGATGCCATCACGAAAGCATGCACGAGACTGGACGTCGCTCGTGTATGTGTAATGCTAGATGTGTTCTCCAAATTGCCGAAATACCTTGTCTTGTTAGTGCCTATGGAGGACGAGACTGAGGTTCCTTGCAAGGTTGATGTGGAATATGAGTGGTTGCCTATGAAATGTCGAACATGCATGAGCGTGGGGCATGATGCCAAGACGTGTCCATCAACAAAGCCACGACTGCTCAACCAGTGAAGGTGTATGTACCCCGTCCTCCGACCGATAGGCTTGGATTGGTGAAAAAAGAGGAGGAGATAGTGCCTCCACAGGAAGCTGTACCAGACATGCCTTGAGGCCAAGCGAGAACCGAGCCTCCTTCCCCTATCCGAGAAGGTACAGAACTTGTCCTATATAATGCATTTGAAATTTTAACTGATGATGATGTGAGTGCGGCACTACCGAATGAGGGCCCTAACATACGTAGCCCTTCAAACGGGTACACATGATCTCGACGGCTGTTTGGAATGTTCGTGGCCTTAACCGATGGGATCATCCACTTGCAGTTAAGGACTTGATTCAGAATTACATGTTACTCTTTCTTAGTATCCTTGAAACTCATGTGGCAGATCCAATATTACTAAGGTCCAACAAAGTATTTGTCCTTCGTGGCAGTAGTTTGTTAACTATACTACTATTGGTAATCGTATTTGGTTAACTTGGAATGATTCTGAGATTGGGGTGGAGATTCTTAATGTTAGTAATCAATTGATACATTGCCGAGTTACTAACAAATTAATTCATCAACAGCACTTGATTACTGTTGTCTATGGAATGAATGATGTGATTAGCAGGAGGACGTTGTGGGGAGACGTATGTACGCTTGCTCATGGGATCTCTGATGAACCATGGTTTGTGATGGGGGATTTCAATGTTGTGCTCGATATGAGTGAAAGTTGTGGGGCTTCCGGTGATATTAGGCAAGCCATGGAGGAATTCCATGCATGCATCATGGAGGCAGGACTTATTACAATTCCTGCGCAGGGTGAGCCATTCACTTGGCATAATTGTAGCACGAATGGATGGAGTTTATGGAAGCGGCTTGACAGAGTGTTGGCTACAGTCATGCAATATTGGTCAAATGCTTGTTATTGGAGCCTTGCTCCAAGTACCTCGGATTATTCTCCTCTCCTAATCCATGGCGGCACGCGGTTAAACTATGTAAGTGTATTCCGATTTGATAACTATTTGGCTTCCTCACCTGATTTTCTTGATACATTTCACTCGGTTTGGAGGCACACTATTGTGGGTACAACTATGTTTGCGGTTAAGAGGAAGGTCCAAGCCCTTAAACTTGTTTTTAGGGCTCTTCGACAACACAAAGGGGATATTTCATTAAATGTTAAATTAGCAAGGGAATTCCTTGCTGCTGTCCAACAGCTCTTGGCGAGAAGTGGTAGGACAAGCTTCTCTTGCAGCTTGAGCATTGCTGCAAACTTGTCTATACGCATGCTGTAAAACTAGAACAAATCATGCTACAACAGCAGGCCAAAATGCAGTGGATGAAAGGGGGAGATCAATGCTCGTGTATTTTCTTCAAAAAAGTGGTTGTCCACCGAGCATCAAAGCGTAGTTTTCAAATTAAGGACTCAGATGAGAATATGTTCACTAATAAAGATGATGTTATTGCTGAATTTATTTATTATTTTCAGCATTTGTTAGGTGGTGAACGGCAGGATAGGATGGTAAACATTGCACACCTGCAGCCGTGGGCGAGGCATGTGCTGATGATTGAGGAGGGTGATGCACTCACAACACATGTTACACGAGATCAAGTGAATGAAGCCATCTTTGACATTGATGAGGACAAAGCACAAGGCCCGAATGGATATTTTGCAGGTTCCTATAAATCTGCATGGCCTATTATGGGACAGAAAATAACGAATGCAGTTTTGAAATTCTTTCAGCATGGGCGATTACTAAGACAAGTTAACATGACGATCATTTCCTTAATTCCTAAGGTACATAATCCCTTGATTGTTGGTGATTTTCATCCTACATCATGTTGTAATATGCTGTATAAAGCAATTATTAAGATTCTAGTGAAACGCATTAGAGCGGTGCTTAATAAATTAATTTTCCCTACGCAAAATGTATTTGTACCGGGCCGCTCCATTGGGGACAATGTATTACTTGCTTAGGAACTGTTCTAAGGGTATAACCAACAGTGCACTCAACCCCGATCTGTGTTGAAGGTGGATCTGAGGAAGGCTTATGATATGGTGGAGTCAGATTTCTTATTTGCGACACTGCAACTTTTTAATTTACCGAAGAAATTCATTGGTTGTATTCTGGAGTGTGTCATCACCCCTTCTTTCTCGATTGCTCTTAATGGGGGTATTCATGGTTTCTTTGCAGGGGCTAGAGGGCTGAGACAAGATGATCCCATGTCTCCTTATCTCTTTGTTTTAGTTATGGAGGTGCTAGGACTTATCTATCAACAAAGAATAGAGCAAGATGGTGGATTCCTTTACCATTGGAGATGCGGTGAGATTGGGTTATTCCAACTCTCCTTTGCTGATGATTTGCTCCTATTTTGCCGAGCGAATGAGGGATCCGTCCGGTTGTTCAAAGATGGATTGGAGATGTTTGCTTCATTGTCCGGGCTTCATACTAATGCTGCCAAGAGTCATATTATCTTCTCACGTTCTGCATATCCAATGCGAGATATACTCCTTGGCATCCTTGGTTTTCAAAAGGGAACACTTCCCGTCACTTATTTAGGTTTGCCACTCACTTTGTCTAGGCTTACAATCACTGATTGTAAAACATTGTTGCTGAAGATAGATAAGCTGCTACGAGGTTGGGACGCCCTTCAGTTGTCCTTTGCAGTAAGGATTCAACTGATAAAATCGGTGTTCATGGCTCTTCAGATCTACTGGGGGATGGCATTTATTTTGCCAAAAGGGATTATCAAGGAAATTGAGAAGCGACTCTGCAACTTTCTATGGAAAGGAACATCCACCACTGGTTACCCTAAGGTTGCTTGGACACAAGTGTGTCGACAAATTGAGGAGGGTAGCCAAGGACTTAAGGATCTTACTGGACTTAACTCAGCCCTTATGACTCGGCATATATGGAAGGTGGTTAATTCAAACTCTAACACTATTTGGGTTTCGTGGATTCACTCGGTGCGACTACATAGTAAATCTATATGGACGGTTGGCGCTATATAGGGAGCTTAGGGTTGGAGGAAGCTCCTTCAATTACGTAGTACATTGTAGTCGCATATACATTATATATGGTTGGATATGGTGAGAGGATATAGCTATGACAGGATCCATGGCATCCCCTCGGGCTGCTTATTCAGCATGTCCCTCGCGGCCCCTCACTTACTCGTACGCACGGGGATGATTTACTTCGGGTGCTCATCCAGGATGGGGAGTGGCACTGGCCTAGGATGAGGAATGTCATGTGGTTTTTACCTTCAATTAAAGGCGGTCAAGATTCTATTTCCCTTAATGGCGGTTCTTATACCAATAAAAGCGTCTTCGATGTTTTTCGGCATCCAGGCCCAAGGGTAGGCTGGTCTTCACTACTTATGAGCCCTTTCAAGATCCCCCGGAACACTTTTATACTATGGTTAACATTGCATGAGAGGCTCTCATCTCCATGGTGAGTGTACATTATGTTCCAGTGGCACCATTGAGACTCACCAGCACCTGTTCTTTTGTTGCCCTTATGGTAGACAATGTATTCATCTGTTGTGACGTGAGGTCTGCTTCTCTTAGACCACTAGAGGATGGACCATTGATCTATTCATTGCTGCACGAAGATGGAGGGGGAAACATGTTATCAATGCTGGCTATCGTAATCTTTTGGCATCCCTTGTGTATCACATTTTGCAAGAACGGAATCAACGAAGGTATCAAGAGCGGGTTCGCAATGCAGTGACCTTTGCTCGGGTTATTCTTGATGAGCTTAAACTCTGTATACTTAGTGCTGAACTACCTCATAGCATTAGTACTATCGCCTTGTATAGAGAATGACGGATACCATGGTTTACTTCAATTGCCATTTGATTTATACACTCTGTACTTTTCCTTTACTTAATGAAATTTACCATTATCGAAAAAAAATAATTAAGATAATTTAATTTTTTATATAAAAACAAACATAAAGAGTACTATATATAATTTTTTAAACTACTAAAAAATTATGTGTAAAATTTAACTTAAATAATTTAAATAATATAATATGTTATAATTAGAAAAAATAATAAAATATTCTAATAAACGTTGACCCAAACTCTTTTATAAAAGGAAGGGATAGAACTTTTGTATTTCTATTGAAAATATTTTAATAAATAAATCTAATTTTTTTATATAAATAATTTAATTTATGAGTTATAATTATGACTAAGGATAATTATACCGTCTTTCTTAAAATTTGATGTGATTATACATAGACCGTATGTAATTTGAAAATCTTTTTCTAACCAAAATAATATATAGACAAAAACAACAGCTAGATATAATAATTATTTAAATCACAGGCGATATATGTGTAATTTTTAATAAATATTGACTACAAATTATAATAAAAAAAACAAATACACATAACATAACTATAACCTAAAATCTAAATAATAATATTTATGTTAAGAGAGAATAATTTTTTTTAATTTTAATAATTTAAAATAATTTATGCAAGTATGATATTTTTTTAATTTAAATTTATAACCCAATAAGTAATTTTCATTAATATATTAATTGAATAATTTATCATTTCAATTATTAAGAGATGTAATTTTATATAGAGATTCAATAAAAAAAAGTAAATTAAAAAATTGGTATAAATAATAAAAAAAAATTATAGGGGGTTATATTATTCATTCTCATAAATATTACGAAAACATCCCTGAGGATATTTTTATCATTGAATTAAAGTTTGACCAGATAAATAGGGAAACTTTTTGAATTTTTAAGGTTGCCTATGGTGGTTTCTGTAATTTTTAAAAAGATAAGGATGGTTTATATAAAAAGAAAATAATCTCGTAAGTTTAGATTATTAGCACTTTTCGCCCTATATGGTGGAAGGAACAAATTGCAGTCTTTGGCTTGTAATATTGCAAACCTCCTTGAAGTCCAAACAAATTAACATATTCTTCTAATTGTTCATTGATTTTTGCACAATTTCAAAGGGATTCTCTCTTAAACTAGGTTTTTAGATTAGGGATTTTGTGGGAAAAGTGTAAGTTCTTTTAAGGCTAAATGTCTTTGAAATTTTGTGGGGCAAGTCAACATAAAATCCTAGCTACGTGGCAGATGAGGTGTTATTTGATGTGGTATTTCGGCCAAATGGATTGGCCGAAAAACTTAATGGAGGATCGAAATTTTAACAGTAAGACTAAATCTGTCAAAAAAGGATGAAATTCGTGAAGTGCACGACTAAAATTGCCAAAAGGACTAAATGTGTAATCCAAGAAAGTTACAGGACGAAAAGTGCTAATGGCCTAAAATTAAAGGACTAAAAGTATAATTTTGCCTAAAAAATTACTTCATAAATTTTATCATAAAAAATAATTTTATTCATTACTAATCATTATTTTCTAACTTCAATTATGTTATTGGAATTAACTAAGGAACAAGGAATGAATTATATTACCTTCTAATTTATTAAGTATACCAATCATAGGAATGCTATTCAATGAGATTCCTTTCCCTTCTTTATTTCATTCCTCAATCTATTCCATTCTCACTTAATCCATTTCTACATGAAATCTAATTTTAAGAGATTAATAGGTTTTGAACCACTATAAGAAAAAAAGGAAAAAAGTAAAAAAAAAGGGACAAAATTTTAGTATTGTCACTAATTATATATACTTGCGGATAAAATATTTAGTTTTCCACAATAATGAATTTTATAGTTTTATTAATGGTAAATATTATATTTGGTCCCTTAAGTTTTTATTTAAAATCACATTAACCTATTAAGTTCATTTATTAACTTTAGCATCCCTAAACTTTAGTATTTGTCTTAGTTTGGGCCCTTGGACCATTTTCTGGCAAAACTATGACCGAATTTTGACTTTTTTTAGGGTAAAGTAGTCAATTGAAGTTTGATTTTTTCACTTTATTCCCTTAAACTTATAAAATTAACAAATTAGTCCCCTCTTAAGCTGAAAAACAACTTTTTATATTTTGTATGTGGAATATGATGTAATTTATCTTATGTGAATAATGAAAATTTAGAACTTTTATGCCTATAAAAATAGTATTTCTTAACTTAAAATAAGCAGCCACTTATCTTTTATTATATTTTTTGTAGTTAAAAGAAATCAAAATTATGAATAAATTTTATAAAACTTATATAATCTAAAAAATATAACAAGAAAAATGTAAGTCAGTATCTTTATACTTTAAGGGCTAAAAGATAAGTTTAAAAAAGTTAAATATCAATAATAGTCATAATAAATATTTGTGGTTTCAAATAAAAAGTTGGAGGAATATACTTTCTAATTAGAATCTTTGGTGGATTTCATATATATATATATATATATATATATATATTCATTTTAAAAATTTTGTGTAAATTTCTAGTTCCATTTTATAAAAAAAAGTTTCATAAAATCCTCTTATGTATATATATATATATACAAAATCCTCCAAACAATCGAATTAACATAACATTCCTCCAACTTTTTGTTAGAAAATGTAGCCTTCAATATTGTTTGAGACGAGAGCAGTTATAGAGGAAGTTATTGAGGGGGGACTTTGGTTGTGCTAGGGTTAGCCTATCGTGTTGCAAAAATGAGAGTCGGGCATGACTTTGAGAAGCTCAAACATACACAAATCCCAATTTGGATTAAGGTGAGATATTTACCTGTGGAGCTGTGGACAACAAAGGGGTTGAGTATGGTAGCAAGTGGCATAGGCAAACCGTTATACCCAGATGCCATAACTAGGGCATGCACGAGACTAGATTTCACTCATGTATGTATCATGCTTGATGTCAGTTCAAAACTACCAAAACGTGTGGTGATTATGGTTTCTAAAGAAGATGGGAGTGAGATGGCGTGCAAGGTCGATGTCGAATATGAGTGGCTTCCACCGAAATGTAAAAGTTGCATTAGCTTGGGCAATGAGACAAAGGCGTGCCCCTTGAATAAACTTGTGAAACCATAGGTCTTTGTCTATGTGCAGCGTGCGGCTCCAGTGCATAAGGACACTACAAAACCGTCCACCTCGCAAGAAATAAGAAGGGAACATGATGAGCAAGAAGAGCCACTACAACCGAAGGCAGGCTGTGCTGAAGGAGTGGTTACAATTGGAAGTCCAACAATAAATGCTGCTAGCAAGGGTAAGGAACTTACTCTTTACAATGCGTTTGATGCTTTATTAATTGAGGATGATGCGGACGAGTTGACTAGGAGCCTTAAAGATTGCAGCCCTTCCGATGGTACTCTATGATTAATGCTGCAATATGGAACGTGATGGTCCTTAACCGTCGGGATCACCAGGTGGAGGTAATGGACCTAGTTAAGGACTTCAGGTTACATTTCATTGGCTTACTGGAAACTAGCATTACTTTTCCTAATGTTAATCATGTACAAATGAGTTTATTGTCAAGACGGAAATGATTTGTCGATTACTCAGACCTTGGTAATCGAATTTGGATTACATTGGATGACGAATTTGTGGATGTGGATATTATTGATGTTAGTTCACAATTTGTGTGTTGTCGCATTCTTATTCATGCCTTGCATGCACATATACTTGCTATTGCTATTTATGGAGCTGATGATGTGGGGACGATACGTAAGCTTTAGCAGGTGCTGCATAATATTTCTGATACTATTGACAATGACCCGTGGTCAGTAGGGGGAGATATCAATGCAGTCTTAGACCTGAGCAATGTATGCGGGGCCTCAGGTGACATTCGAATGGCCATGGACGAGTGGTGGATACGGGACTAATTGCTCTCCCTATGCAAGAAATACAATTCACCTGGTACAATTGCAGTATAGACAACCATAGCCTGTGGAAGCAGTTTAACCGTATGTTTGTAAATGATAGCTAGTTGAGGTGGTGGCCGAATGCGATGTACGAAAGTCTTACACCGAGGACTTTGTTCACTCTCCTCTAGTGCTAAAAGGAGAATGCAACACCACAAGTGCATATTTTTAGATTTGATAATTACCATGCATTATCTTTGGATTTTATTTCTATGGTGCAGAACGTTTGGTAACATAATATTGTCGGCACACTAATGTATTTGGTTATATAGAAGCTGAAAGCTCTTAAACCGCTTTTCCATCAACAACAAAAGCAGAAAGAGAACTTATCTTTAAATGTAAAACTGGTGGCAATTTCCTGAAGGAGCTCAAACGTTACTTCAGCATGGGCGACATAATCCCCTGGTTTTACAACTGGAGCACTATTGTAGGCTAGTCTTTCTCAAAACAACTAGACTGGAGCAGGTCATGCTACAACAATGTGCTAAAATCCAGTGGATAAGGGGGGAGATCAATGCTCGAGAGTATTCTTTTGTAAGTTGGCTACTCGGAGGACCTCTAAACGGATCTTTCATATATCGGATGAAGGGGGTCGCGTGTATATAGAACCAAATGAGGTCACGAGCACATTTGTGGAATTCTACAAATGATTGCTAGGTGGGGAGCAGACGTCGCAAGATTTAAACTTGGGATACCTACTTCTCTGGGCAAGGCATATTATCACAGAGGAGGAGGGGCGGACCTTGCTTAAACCTTTACCCGATAGGAGGTTAAAGAAGCAGTTTTGATATTGCGGAAGATAAAGCATCAACACTAGATGGATATTCATCTGGGTTCTATAAAGTGGCATGGTCGGTTGGGGGGATGAAGTTTCACGAGCAATCATGAATTTCTTCATTGCGGGTAGATTGCTCAAACAAATCAATGCTACACTTCTCACGTTGATTCCTAAGGTACATGCACCTAACCTTGTAGCTAATTTTTTACCTATATCCTGCTGTAATGTTATTTATAAAGCCCAAGATCCTAGTGCAGAGGAGTAGTGTGGTCTTAAACATGATTATTAGTCCCTTGCAAAACACGTTTGTGTCGGGAAGAGCAATTGGAGACAATATTTTATTAGCACAGGAGCTCTTTTCTGGATATAATCAGCTTTGTCTCCCAAGATGTGCCTTGAAGGTGGACCTTTGGAAGGCGTATGACATTGTGGAGTGGGATTTTTTATCGGCTACAATGTAGTTATTTGGATTTCCACTAAGATTTATGCAGTAGATAGAGGAGTGTTTCACTACGGCACATTTCTCGGTATGTTTGAAGTGCAACGCCCGTGGTTATTTTGCTGGGGCTCGAGGGGATTGAGAAGGGAACCCCATGTCGCCTTATTTGTTTGTATTGGTTATGGAAGTCCAGCAGATGGTTCTGCAACAGTTGATCGATCAAGAGGAAACTTTCTTGTTTCATTGGAAATGCCACGATCTGAGACTCTTCCAATTGTGTTGTGCCGATGATCTAGTCCTCTTCTACTAGGCGGATGATACTTCGATGCAATTACTTGCTAAGGGGCTGGATGTGTTTGCTTCTCTCTTTGAATTACATGCCAACCCCTAAAAGAGCCAATTGATCCTTTCCAAATAAGCTTCCCCCTTCCGTGATGCTTTGCTAGTAACATTAGGTTTTTAGGAAGGCCATCTCCCAGTGAAATATCTTAGCCTTGCCCTTATTTCTTCTCGATTATCTATAGCCGACTGCAAGCCGCTATTGCAAAAGATTGATAATTGCATTAAAGGATTGGAAGAAGTTCGTTTGTCCTTTGGCGGGCGAGTATAGTTGATTAAGTCAGAACTCAATTCTTTGCAGGTATATTCGGTAATGCCTTTCATATTGCCTAAGAGTGTTATACGAGAGATTGATTAACGCTTGTGTAATTTTCTATGAAAAGGATCATCGAATATTGGGTATCCACAAGTGGCACGGAAACAAGTATCCGACCCATTGAGGAGGGAGGCTAAAGCATACGGCATATTCTCGCGCTCAATCGAGCACTTATGAGCAAGCATCTATGGGCGATTATCAGTCAATACCCATGTTCGAAACAAATCAATTTGGATGGTAAATGAGTTACAAGGATCTTAGGGATGGTGCAAAATCCTGCGCCTTAAGCATCGATTGTTGCATAATATCGAGTTTCGGATCGAAAGTGGAGACTCGTTCTCACTTTGGCACTATCCATGGCATTACTTGGGTCGTCTTACCTATTGGTTCCCGTGGGGTCCTCAACTGACGGATACTCCTGCGTCGGATTCTCTGCATGCAGTAATAGCTGTCAGGCAGTGGGATTGGCTATTGATTACTAATATAGCATACATGAAAATTTTACATACCTTGCCTGTTATTCATAATGGGGAGGATAGAGTTTCTTGGAGGGGCACGAGCAGTTCATTCTCCACGGCGACAACATACAATCTATTCCATCCTTCGGGGCCCAAGGTAGGCTGGTCTTCACTGCTCTTGGGTTCTTTATAGATTCCGAGATATTGCTTTGTACTTTGGCTTGCCATATTGAGAAAACTGGCCACCTTGGAAAAACTATGGTTGATGCACTTGGGTGGCACGTGTACATTTTGCCCGGATGACCACTTGGAGACACACGACCATCTTTTCTTCAAGTGCATGTATGTTGTATTATCAATATAAGGCAGAGTATTTGCAGATTATATTAATTCAGGATCAGAAATTTGCACGGCAAAACCTGAAGTTTTCTCTAAGGAAGCAAGAGAAATTTTACCCGTTAAATGTAGGAAGGGATTTTTTACAAAAGATCCTGAAACTTAATAAAGGAATACGAGAAGCCAAGATCATGACTGGAGGAGCATTTTGGATCACCCTTGTTTAGGGTAAAAACACCTCCTATTTACTTTCATGATACAAGTGCCGATATCTTGATATGTAACAATTTTATTCAAACGTTTACGAGATATATGCAGGATAATCAAAGGAATCTGTTAATCTTTACTACTAATTGTGGTGATGAGATACAGGTGTTGCGAAGCGGAAAGGCATTTAGCAGGATAATGCCAATAAATTTTCGCAACAAACATGGTGATTTTGATGTCAGAATAACTCATCCAAAAATGCAGGATAAGAGGAAATTTAGTAAGGTCCTTTTGTCTTTTAGGCAACAGGGACTAATAGACAACGATAGCTTCTATAAGAAATCAGAGGAGGAAATTATGAACCTTAAAGAAGCATTACTGGAAATGAAATCGCTAGATATCAATGAGGAAAGCAGGCTTTCTCTTGAGAATATCAATAGGCTCATCCAGAGAAACTTCAGTGAAAACTCTTTGGCATGGTGGGATAGGAAGAAGATCGAAGCTACTCTAAAACTCAAGGAAGAGTGCAAGTACGAGTACATTCGATACAAACATATCTATATGAACATGGAAGACAAGAAAGATATGTAGATGATTAACAAAGAGAATATCGACGTTAGACTCATCGAACCTGGAATCTCTACCTACAGCAACCATGGATTTATGGTAAGAAACCATGGTGAGATAAAGAGAGGTAAACCCAGGTTGGTAATTAACAAAGCATCAATAAAATATTGTTATCACATTCCTAGTAGAGAACACTTAATTGATCGCATTAAAGGGGCAAAGGTGTTTTCTAAATTTGATTGCGCAAATATAGATTTTATCAGATTAAGATGGAGAGTGAATCAAAGAAATTTACTGCATTCTCCATACCGCAGGGACAATATATCTGGAATGTGCTTCCAATGGGTTTAGCTAATGCACCACAGATATTTAAAAAAAAATGGATAATTTTTTTAAAGATTATTTCGAATTCATGTTTGTCTATATTGACGACATATTAATTGCATCTAAAAATATAAAAGAACATATTAAACATCTTGAAATATTTTATGATGTATGCCATAAAGAAGGTTTAGTACTTTATGAGAAAAAAACTACTATTGTTGTCAATAAAATTGAACTTTTAAGAATTCTTATTGACGAAACAGGGATTGAGTTGCAGAATCATATTGTGGAGAAAATCCGCAATTTTCTAAATATTCTCAAGGACAAGAAGCACTTGCAGAGCTTCTTGGGAGTTATTAATTTTGCACGAATCTTCATTAAGGACCTTACAAGATACAGGAAGAATTTCCTACCACTTCTGAAAGAAACAGAAAGTTTAAACTAAAAATGGGAAGAAATCCACACAAAAAGGGTTCATGAGCTGAAACAGGTTTGCGGTAACCTGCCAAAGCTTGGTATACCACAAGACGGGGATGAGTTGGTAGTCTACACAAACACCAATGAATATAGATGGACAGCAATGCTCATGAAAAAGACAGTTATAAGAGAAGAACCTTGTAGATATACAGGAGGGTTGTTCTCAGAACAACAAGCCAAAGTTTGGCACATTAACGAGAAAGAATTCATTGCGGTTTAGAATGCTTTTAAGAAATGGCCTTTATTTTTACTTGCTAAAAAATTTATTTTAAAGGTTGATAATACTAATGTTAGGGCTTTCTTAAAAAATAATTTAGAATCAAAGATAAAGAAAGCTCGTATTATCAGATGGCAAGCTGAATGCTAATATTATAGTGATAATATTATTGTTATAAAATCTCATGAAAATGTTCTTGCAGATTTTCTGACGAGAGATGGAGACATCTGAAGCGAACTCTATCATGCTGAGGCTCAGGCACCTCCAGGAAACCTCGAGGAGCTTGATAGGAAGTTCAGGCAGCTAACGGTGAATGCCCAAGTTGCCGGAAAAATCTAAAGAGCTGATCTAGACACAATCCAGATCGCAATAAGGAGTTCCTTATTAACATCCATATCGCTATGGGACGACTTACGAGAACTAATTCAGAAGGCATCACCTTCGGGGATGACTCACGAATTGAGGGAGCATGACCGTAAACATGCCCTTAGAGTACAGGACTGTAGACCTGTAGCGTCGGATTCAAGTACCGATTGCACAAGGCCATCACCAGACTCTAGTGAAATGGCAAAAATTGAATCACAGAAAGTGCAAACTCCTGTAGGTTCAAGTCAACCCAGCACCTCTAGGGTTAGAGAGAGAGAAATTAGCCTTAGGCCAATGACGGGCACTTCTAAGGTTAATACTAACGAATTGATATGTTCTTCTGCTTGGCATGAATAGTAGCGCATGTGGGAAAAATTAGTTTCTCGCAAAGGAGTTAACTCAGGCAAGACCATTATCGAAACATCTAGAAAATATAATAGGGTTTGGATGTTAGAAGGGTCAAAATCAGAAGATACCCGAGAATGGTGTGATTTTGGAGCTCTTACTTTTGTTCATACTATATCACCAAATTTTCGAAAATTTTAAAACTTCCAGAATAGATTGTGGGACGGTCTTTGATTCATGGCAAAACAACCTCCACCTAAAAAGAGGCGATGGGCTAGAGATAAAATTTATATTAGTTGCACGAAAAACAGCATGAAAGGGGTCTCAACCAGCATTTCATTTTTTGAAGTTGCAGAGGCCAGACATGATGGCTTTCAATAAAATCAAAGTTGCCTCAGGAGAAGCTCCCCTAGTATCAGCCATCAGTGAAGATAGTATCTCTACCAGAAGAGCTTGGATCATTCCTGTTCTATCTCATTGAGATGGATAAAGTTAAATATCCATTCAAAATTTTCTCCAACAAAGTGAATGGATCATTCTTGTTAAATTCATTGACAGGAAAAAGCACTGAGTTTGCAGAAAGCTTATTTGAAAAGAAGAGGATGTTAATTTGGGAAAATAAGCTGTCGGAGACTGAAGCAATAAGGATGAGAACGTGCAACATATTGCATGTTGGGCAATGGCATAACCATTTATGCCCTTGCTGTGTAAAACAAGAGAAGCCCCTGTTCGGAACAAAAATTCGGGTCACAAAAAATAAACTCAAACCAGATCAGGACAAGGGAAAAAGAAATTTTTTTGCAGAACAGTTGCAAAAATATAAGAAGCAAGAATAAGACTGTTGGCAGAAAACGACAAAGGCCAATAGTCAGCAAACCAAGAAAGCCAGTTGGAAATCACATGACCGATAAGCCATTATGACCAACAGCTGGAAAGGATGATACTGCGTTCGTCATTCGAAAGAGACAAGATGATGACGAATGCAATGACGTCATCAAAAAATAAGTTTGGATTTCGAATTTGAAGTCCGCGGACACCTATGAATAAAGATGCAATGAAACAGAGGGGGATCATCAGAAAACTTCTACTTTTCAAAGCATTAGAGTTCTGAGTCTTTTTAAATCTTTTATAGTATTTTAAATTTTCAATTTATGGGGGTTTCCCGAACAAGTCAAGTCCTCTATAACATGAGAGGCTAAACAGTTGTCGCCTCCAACAGAGAAATAATATTTATGTAATATTTTCTATATTTGTTCAATAAAAGTAAGGCTTCTGTTCAACTTGTTTGTCCAAAATTCTATTGAGTCTCTATATTGGAGTCCCTTTTATGTCCTAAGATAGGAAATAAAATAGGGTTGTGTTGTATTGTTATTGAAGGAGCCAAGTGCCTGCGAACCATCTGTTGCAGTAGTGTGGTTGGAGAAAGTCCATAAAATCGAGAACTTGGAGCACCCAAAAATAGAGCGGTCAAAATAAGGTATGAATTTATGGGTTCTTAATTATTTCGGAAGCATATTGGGCTATTTTTAGAGCATTAAAATGGAATACTAGGCTTTATTACCAAGAAGAGCAAAATGATCATAAATTGGCTGAATGACTGAATTTAAGCAAAATGAAAAGATACAGGACTAAAACTAATATTGTCAAAGGTAAAGGACCAAAACGATTTTAGGACATAAATAGAGGACTATTCGAATCTATTTCCCTCATATTTATGTCAAAAATAATTATTAATATTTAAAAAATAACATTAAATAATAGATAATATTAATATACTTCACAACTTATCTTCTTTTTCTTTAACAAAAAGTCATTGTTTTTCTTTGACATAAATAGTTCAATAAGATATAATATATCATAAAATAAAATTAAAAACAAATTTATAAAGATCAAATACAAAAAATAATATTATACATGTTCAAATGTAACAGAAAATTAGATACATTAAATTGTCATAAATAATCTAACAGAAATAGCAAAATTAAACTGAGAAGGGAAAGTGGGATTTTATATTTGGAAATAACATAAAATAGTTAACTTAACAGAAATTATCCCAACTTAATAGAAATAATGCACATTTTTAGAAATAATCTATTATCATTTCAGAAATAACATAAATTTAGGATACTTAACAAAAATACTACACATTTTAGAAGAAAAATTACAAATTTTATCATGTAGTTACACTTGATTGTTGACCCGACCGGTTCAATCAACCTAGTACTGGGTCACAAGATTCACTGGTTGAATCATTAGGTCAAATGATTTCCACAAAAAAAAAAGGGTGATTTATGGCTCCTCCAATTTTTGGTTTCAACAGGCCCATGTTGTGGGCTTGGTGGTAATTCGGGTGGTCAGACTATCCAGATCAGGCTGAATTTTAAAATATTAATCCCAATTTTATACAACTTACCAAGAACTTGGGACGACAATGTGGGATGGAATTAAAAAAGAAAACATCTCCCAAATATCATCCCAAAGTCTTTCCAAAAATAATACATCAAGTTTAAAAGGTGGGTCGTGAACTGTTCATAAGCCCGTCCCACATTGTTATTTCAATTATCCATCCTCTAAATATACTTTTGGATTACTTTTGTTATGCAGTTCCATCGTCCCCAATTCTAGGACGGTTGGAAGAAACAACCCGAATTTTTTTCAGAAGGGCTTTTTATGGCGAATATTATTTCGTCCAAATTTTGTCAAATGTTGAAATGGGACAACAGATGTCCCAAAATCTGTTACAATGCGGCCATTTTTTTATTTTTTTATTTTTTTGGTAGTGTAATGAAAACAACCAAATGCATAATATAACAAAATTTTAATACAAGGAATTTGCAGTACTAGTTTCAATTGCAAAAAAACTTAAATGGTGCTAAAATATATATTTTAGAATTGTGGAAATATATATATAAATTTTTTTTTCTAAAAATCTGATCATATTCACAATCTATTCTCACAAAAAAAAAAAAAAGAAAAATCTCATGATCTCATCTTATCACAAAGTAAAAAATCCCAATTTTTAGAGGAAAAAAGAAGTGTTTACCTTCTTCACGAAATGCAATCGGGGGAATGTGGTTGTGGAGCACAACAGAGGAGGTGGCAGTGTCTGAGCTTCAAGATAAAGCAAGGAGGGCAATGGTGGGCAAAATTAAAGAGCGTTTGGTGGATCTGATTTTAGGAGAAAGTGGGAAGAGCGAGGGGGAACAGGAATGGGGGATTAAGGTTCGGGTCAACTGGGGAATAGCGGAGGGGATTAGGGCGACAAGGGAAATGGGACACAAATTAGGGTTCAAGCAGTTTGGGAAAAAAGAGGGGGGGAATGCAACAAATGTGAAAATTTTGATAAGTGTCATTTACAAAATTCATCCAAAATTATTAACATTCTGATTGTTTATAAAATTGGTAGGAGTTTCTTCCTTAATTATTATTTTTCTTTGAGAATTAAAAACAATTACAAAATCCTAAACGGTCTAATTTACAAAACTTATAATTTTTGTTGCTAATTATTAATGTCCCATGTTTTGAAAATATATTACAATTGATTTTTAATGAATTACAATTGAATCACATAGAAAAGAGAAAGTGTGTTATTGTTGTTTATGAAAATAATATGCTATAAATGAATTAATACTTGTAAGTATGTTGTTGTAGTCATCTATCATTACGCTGGATCATTCAATCGAATCATTAGATTTTAAATTCGACCACTAGATATGATTACACAAACACCATATATCTTACTTGTTAAGAAGTTTGAAACAAATTTAATTAATAGATATAGAGATATCGTATATAAAAAATTAGGTTATGTTGGCCAATGACATTACGATGAATGTTTGCGATGACCAATGGAAATCTGTCCAAAGCCATTGCAGATTGCAACACTATTTTTGAATCTATTACCGAGGATGTTTCAGATGAATATTTTAAATTTAAATTCCTTATATTTTTTTTATTCTCACTCCTAGCTTAATGCAGATCTGATGGAATTTGAGAAGGATATGTAAAATTTATCCATTTCAAGTATGTGATTTTTTGATTTTTTTTATTTGAATATTTTACTGGTAAATACTTAAAAATATTATTTTAAAGTATAATTTTTTTACAAAAAACTTTACAATTATACACTAAAGAAAAATATTTGGAATGAGAAGAAGGAGTCGTTATGCTTCATTCGACACGGACTCATGTCAGACATGGTGATATGGACATTCACATGGAAAATTTCAAAATTTTTGGATATGACCTAGCATTCATGACATGCGGATATCGTGCTTGATATATATCGAAGCAGTGTCCAAGGCGTGTCTATCACTATAAAAAAGATGCGGTTTTTGTACCGGTTTTTTTGGAATGGATTTGTAACATATTGAACGTGTTGACGTCATTCATGGGCTGATAAAAAGGTATTTATTTTGTAATGGCTATAATCGTTACTACAGCCGTTACAAATTTGTGATGTGCATAAAACTTTTACAAATTATTGCCATTACTATTTTGGTACAATTTTTGTAATGGCTGTGGTTTTTTGCAATGGCTTTTAGGTTAAATAAGGATCTGTTACAAAAAAAAGAAAAATAGAAAAAATCGAGGGAAAATATACCAAAAGATAGTATGATAAAAACTAAGACAACTGGAACGACTTTTTCTAAAAGAGACTGTTACAAAATAACGGATACGTTTTTTAATGGCTAGTGTTCAATGGCTATACGAAGAGTTCCAAAGACCATTATAAAAATAATTACAAAATAACTTATATATATGTGCAAGTAGTTTTCACTTCATTTCATTTCATTTCTTATAAAAAATCTTACTAACCACACACACTATCAATATTCTGATATTCGTGAATATGCACTTCATTAGCTTGTTGATTAATTATTTTAAGCGAATTTTGGACAGTCAACTAGTGCTAATCATCTCTTAAGTTGGTTGACCAAGTAACAACGAATATATAATTTATTTACTTTGTTGTGTTTAATTAAATTAATTGTATAGTTTACTTATTATTTTTAGTTTTATGATTTTTTTTATTAATATTATTAATTATATATGTTAACTTTATGGATTTGATCGATCTCCTTAATTATAAATAGTGTAACTAATGTAATATTCATAAATTTATAATAGGTTGTCTAATTAGCTAGAATTAAAGTTAATTATATATATATATAATCATGTTACATGAATTAAGGAGATGGATGTATAATAAGAACCTTTCGAGGAAGGCAGGTCTTACAATGGAATTTGAGGATGGGGTTAAAATTTTCATAGAATGGGTTAAGGGTTAGCGGGGACATATGAATGGAGACAAAATTAGGTGCCCTTGCCAAAAGTGAAAAAACACAAAATTTAGAACATCCGGCAAAGTAAGTTATCATTGGTGTATGTGAGGGTTTGTGCCAAAATATTATAATTGGACTTCTCATGGCGATGAGAGGATGCAGGAGTATTTCAAGGCTGTGGTTGTCCCTCTAGTGTTGGAGGAGCAAATCGTAGCTGGCCACGTCGAGGGTAATTATTCACATTGGGTTACAACGTACGGATTGAGCATAGAGGATGGTTTTTTATGCAGTCAGGTTGAGTTATTCTTCTTCTTCTCATGATGTTGTGCCCGATGATGGTATGAGGTCCTGCCCTGTTGATGCCCGTCCTAGTTCATATTATTATGGCGGTGGCCCCTACGATTATGATTCAGGGTTGGCAAACTGTTTTTACATTATAGTGCATGTTGTCGAGCAGCCACTGTGGAACGATTGCACCTAACTCAATTGGCATTTATTACTGAGTTGGTGGATATCAAAGCAGACAGTATATTTCTGAGCGATCTTATGATCGAATATCTCATTTGGCTGATAAAATAGTGCCCCTTGGTCACACCTTCCCGAAAGATTACTACAACACGAAGAAGTTGATAAAGAATTTGGGTTTACCCATAGAGAAGATCGATGCATGTAAGAATTGGTGCATGTTGTACTAGAAGGATGACCTCAATTTGGAGTACTGCAAGTTTTGTAGGGACGCTAGGTACAAGCCGACCAGAGGGTGAGACCCACGTTGGAAGAAGTCCCCGTATGCTGTCCTAAGGTACCTATCGCTTACTCTCCGGATGTACAGGTTGAATACTTCGAAGGCAACTGCGAAGCACATGATGTGGCAAGCCACATTAGACAGAGGACAGGTCAATGTGTCATCCATCCGATGCCGAGGCGTGGAAGCATTTTGACCTGATATATCTCGATTTTGAAGAACAACCACGTAATGTTCGGCTGCGCTTTTGCACAGACGATTTTGAACCACACGGTCATTACGGTCATACTTATTCATGTTGGCCCATTATCATTACACTGTACGATCTCCCCCTACTATGTGCATGAGTTTTGAGTACATATTATGACGATCGTGATCCTTGGCCATTCTAATCTAAAGCGTCTGATCGATGTGTACTTGAAACCGTTGATTGAAGAGCTGTTGCAGTTGTGGCATGTGGGTATTCGAATGTACGATAATGCCCCAAACAAGACATTCATTATGTGGGCAGCGTTGATGTAGACTGTGAATGACCTACCCGCCTATAGGATGGCATTTGGGTGGAGTACCATCGGGGTTATGGGATGTCCGGTTTGTATGGATGACATACGGGCATTTCATCTGCAGCACGGTAGAAAGGCGTGCTACTTGGACTGTCACAAATAGTTTCTTACTAAGCACCATCCTCACCGAAGGAAGAAGAAAACCTTCACGAAGAATCATGTCAAGAATAAGGTTGCACGTCCGAGGCTAACTGGAGACCAAATCCAGTAAGAGGCATGAAGTTTCACCCACGATATCATTTCATTGATGTAAACTTCAAAAAGATGTACCAAAAGGATGAACTATTCATACTTGTACAACATATACACACAACAAGCTATACAAGTGTACTTCATGGAGTACCCAAGTTGAACAAGGACAAAGCGGACTAGATGGTTGTTTACAAAACCACGGCAGGAAGAGTCATCGATGAGTCCAAGTGGACTGAGATCGCATATCAGCCGAAAGAAGTCGTACCAATCCCTGAAATAGCTACCGACAATCAATTGTACAATTTACATGATCTCAATGGTTTACAAGTTGTGTCGATCTTTCTCAGCAAGCTGCAGGTACTTCATGGAGGCAAGCGTGTCAAAGTGATGATGAAGATGAAGACGATGATGAGAAAGCTTCGAGGACTACGAGACCGACGAGGATGAATACGAGGTGACATAATTTATATTTTTTAAATGAATACTTCTTCTTTTGCAATGTTGTAACAAATATAAAAATAAAAATAAATTAATTTTTTTTATTCTTTTTTAAAAAAATAATTTTGGAAAGGCCAAATTAATTATAAAGCCGTTAGAATGACCGTTCTAAATATGATGGAGAAATGAAGCAGGAAAATGCATTTGTAACGTCAAATTATAACAAGCAGTTACAAAAGTTGTTACAAATTAATAATTTTTTAAATCACATTAAGAAAATAGTGGGAATTCTAAATTGGAATGGTCCTTACAGACATAGTTACAATGGCCGTTACAAATGTAAATTAGATTGGCCGTTACAAAAACAATTACAAAACATGAGCCATCTCAAAATTTCAAATAATAAAATACGATATTTTTACATTTGGCCACCTAATTCATACCAAATTTAAATGTATACAAGTATATATACATTAAGTTATATCAAACAGTATGATTTTAGATCACATGGTCTGATTAAAAAATACACCGATCTTAATATTTACTATTACATTCCAAGAACGATATGTTGAAATCCGTATACCCAATAGGGCTACAACTTGGCCAAATGGATTATTTCATAAATTTAATCATATCTGACGGTTGGATCTTAATTTAACAGTCTGATTAACCCATGCAATTCAACACTGTAAGATGACAGTTATATTAATACAATACTAGTATTCATAAATATACAAATTTATTGCAATCTGCGTACATGTATAATGTCAAATAGAAATTTTTTATTTTTTAATTAATTTTAATTATATTGTCTCACTGCAATGATACGTTCCCACTGCATTAAACCATCGAAAATGGCAATTTATTTTTTTCGTACGATTTCATTAGAAATAATTAATTATTTTGGAATTCTCTTTGTAACGACTTTTGCAACTGCATTTAACAAAACAACATCGTATCCACAATTTGTAACGACTTTCTACACGACTACCACAGACATCATAATTCAGAACGATTTTTGTAACAGTTTTTTACACACCCAAATTTTTATAACGGCTTTTCTAACGATTTTTTAAATATCATTAATCCTTTTATTATATTTAAATTTCTATAATTATGAAAAAATTTCTGAAATTTTGAGAAATTTGTGTGATTGTAAAAAAATTTCAGAAACTTTTTTGAAAATTTTGTAGTTATGTGATTTCGGTAGTTTTAGAAAAAATATGGACCTGAATGCAATTTGTAGGACAATTATGCATTTTAGGGAAAAATATAACATGACGTAAATTTAGTATAATTCAGAAAATTAAAAAATAGGATAAATAAAAAAATAGAAAAATTAGGAAACTTATTTAGATTTAGTATTTATATTTTAGGCTTATTGTTGGATTTTAGTCTTATTTTAAGAAAAATGACAAGGAATTAGAATAATTGTTGGGTTTTAGTCTCATTTTAGGAAATAATATGCACAAAAATAAAATTTTTAGGAAGTTAGAGGACCTTAATGCAATTTATAGGAAATAGGAATGTTAATAGAAGTATTAAAAAATTATGGACTACAATGTAATTTTTAGAAAATTAGAAGACCTTAATGTAATTTTTGAAAAATAGAAATTTTAATAAAATTATTACAAAATTATGTATTACAGTACAATTATTTGTTTTCTTTATGTTAAATTTTTTTTTGAAATATTAACATTGTAATCTTTTTTTTGAAATTTTACGAATAATGAAATTTGAAATTTTTGAAATTAGATAATGACGATTGGTGTTCCTGCCGCGCCCACAGTCGTGGCCCTCCCGACCCTCCATTTGAGGCTGTGCCAACCCCTTCCCCCCTCACCCCCACCATCATCGGAGGTTGTGTCCCAGTCCTTGTCGATTACCGCTAACTATGGCGCAGCGGGGTTAAATGCGGCGGGGGCCAACAATTCACACGCCCTAGCCCCAGCCCAACGGTGGGATGCACGACCACCACCAACAGCGCCGCTACTTCCCCCACAGGCCTAAAGGCATTACATTAGCCTCCGAGATTCAAGGTACGTACATGCCATATTTTTATTTAATTAATTTATAATTTTTCTTTATTTTTTATTAACTCTAAAATTTATTATGATTTTCAAGTTCGATTGTGATTTTCACACAGCCATCAATGTTGCAGTCAAAGGGCATTATCCGCATCCGTGGGCGAATATCTCGCAGATCCCACAGGAGCACCAGCTATTCTAGTTCTAGAAGTTGAAGGTAAGTATGATATTATTTAATTTTAAATTAAATTTATATTTTGTTCAAATAATTAATATTTTTTTATCTGGTTAATTTTGCAGATGTTGTACTGGTAGGACTGCAATGACAAGAGCATGCTCAAAATCATCAAGTCGGAGACCAGGAAGTTCATGCAGAAGTGGTTCGCCGATGTTCGGAACCAGTTGGCCCGACTGTTGTGGCTGGCCGAGGAGAACTGGCCCTAGCTCCTAAACTTCTTGGCGAGCCTAGAATTTCTGGTACAGTCGATAAAGAACAAGGTCAACGGAGCTGCGAATCCGAAAGCAGTTGTGACCATCTACCGCAAGGTCATCATCTATTGCCGGCTCACAAGCACAAGATGAATGTATTTTAACCCATATTAATAATTTCATTTCAATTTTTAGATTTTTAATATAATTTTTGAATAGGAGACAACTCGGACGCCCCGTTAATCAGATGGAGGTGTTCGAGAAAGTGTACAAGAAGAAGGAGGACAGCCAGTGGAGCGGTCCGAGGGCGGAGGAGGTCACGGTAAGTAATTGACTTAATTAATTTTTTAATCTAATTATTAACATGTTCGCAAGAGATTTTCTTGAGGATGAATGAGGAAAAAATAAATAAAATTCATTATACTAAATATTAAAATTTATTAAATAAATAATAATTTTTATAACTGCATTTGTAACGGCTTTTGTAATACTCATATATTAAATAAAGGGCAAAAGACAATTTTCGTCCCACAGTTATAGGCCATTTTTGTTTTAGTCCCGTAAGTATTTAGGGTTTCAATTTGGTCCCGTAAAACTGAAAAATTCGCAATTTCAGTCCAAATTTCGCCGGAAAATTTTGTGGGTCGCCGGAAAAAGTCACATGCGATGCATGTGACTTTTAAAATTGGGGGCTCGATCCTGATTGGCTGGAAAAACTGACGTGGCGCATACGTGGCGCATACGTGTAAATTAAAAAAAAAAATGACTGACGTGGATTTTTAATCCACGTCAGCTGCTGACTCGGATTTAAACACAAGAACAACACAAACAGACGGGATTTCTCTCTTACATTGCAGCGTCTTCACCATTTTCACCCATTTCCCCCAAAATCAAGAAGAACCCTAGAACACCCAACAAAATTGAAGAGCAATGTCTACTGTAACAAGCACGACGGAATGCAACTGTGGAGTGGCAGCTGTGATGCGCACGTCATGGTCGAACGGCAATCCGGGGAGGAGGTTTCTTTCATGTCGAAATTACAAGGTAAATTTCCTAATTTAATTTAAAGTTTTAGTTTTGAAAATAATATTTTGGTTTTCCATTTTGGCAGAGAGGAGGGTGTAGGTTTTTTTTATGGGAGGACCCACCAATGTGTGAAAGAGCTAGGGTGATTATTCCCGGATTGTTAAGAAAAATCAATGCTTCGGAAGGAGATGTTGAAGCCTTGCGCACGAGCAACTGATTTATGAGAAAGTTGATGATGATGGGCTCTCTCTGTTGTTTTTTAATTTTTTTTTTTTTGGTTTAGTTTGGCTGTAAAGTTTGTAATGAAATGTAAGCTTTTTTTTGGAATGAAATGAAAAGGCTGAAAAAGGCATGTCTGTTGAAAATGCAATTTCCCCAATTTTAATTTCCTAATTAAAATTGCGATAGCGAAAACATCAAAACATCAAAACATTGCGATAGCAAAATTGTACGAAATGGACATAATGAAAATACTGTCATTGTCATTGCGATAACTGGATTGTCAAAAACATCGTCATATACATCGTCATATACACCACTAGACAACAAAATACTGACTTGTTGCAAGCAAAAATCTGAAATTGTATATAACGTTGAACAAAATACAACCATTGTCAAAAACATCGTCATATACACCACTAGACAACAAAAACATCGTCATATACATCACTTGTTTAACTTTAGAAACTTTTGCCCTCCTTCTTTCAATATTGTTTCACTTGCTTCAGTTTGTGGCCTCGTAGAAAATGACGGCAATATTTGTCTTCCTCTAAAAGGTGGAGGTGCACGGATTGTGACTCTTGATTGCAAAGTTGTCCCTGGATTGTTCATGTGTAATTGCTCAAACATCGATGGTCCAGGCATGAACACTAGTAGAGGGGGTACAGGTGCAGGTTGCATCTGATCTTGAGTCAAGCATGCTTCAGGTTGCTCATCTTCATCTTGTACTTGCAACGGTGGGAGAATATTTGTATGCCGAGATCCCTATAATCATCATGTAAAAGTGCACTTAAATGTAAATTCATTCTCTTTAATTGTAATAATATAACTTCATGTAAAAGTGCACTTACACTTGATGTAGCCTGTCCCAGTTGTTCAATTTCAGGTTCAGTTGTAGGTTCAGTTGTAGGTTCAGTTGCCTTTCTTTTTCCAGCCTAATACAAAGTACCAGCAACATTATTATATGTAATATAAACTTGATGATACAGCATTAAATACAAATAATAGAAAGTACCTTTTTCGTCGCTCTTTCGTGTTGTTCAGTTTGAGTTTGTCCAACCTCATGAGAAGCTTGATCCTGTCATGCAAAGCTGTAAATTAGAATACATGTGTGTAAAATGAAATAGTTACAAATAAAAAAGCAAATAAAGTACCTGTTGACTCTCGGTTTGCATTCTTTGAGGACAGCTGGTACTGTTGTGTCCAGCCCCCCCGCACGTCCTACAATGCACCGTCTTCTGATTCCTTCTTATCTTCTGCACCTATGCTGTCTTCTTTTTCTTTTTGGCTGGAGGCTCATCGCTCTCTCTTCTTCTAGCCTTTTTCGGTCTCCCTGGACCTCTACCAAAATTTGGGGGTAGAGGTGGTATGATGCTAGTCTCATGCCATAGTGTTTCATGGCTCATTGGTAGTATTGCAGGTGCATAAACTTTCTTGTAAGTTTCAACACTATAGCATTCATCTACATAGTCTACAGGATCAAGCTTCTGAAAGTATATAGCACAACAACCATGTTTGCAAGGAATGCCTGACAATTGCCATCTCCTACAGCTGCAACTTCTAGAGCCCAAGTCCACGGCATGTTGACTCCCATCAAAACAAGAAACTTGATAATGTTGATCATCGGCCTTAATTGGTATACAATCAGAAATCTTATTTATTTGTTTTTGTAGGATTTTCTAAATTTTTGGGCATAATCTTTTCTTCCACTTAGCAGCACACTTATCTCTGTTCTCTTGCATCCGCCGCATGAGATATTCTCTTATCCATTCTAACATGGTTAGAATGGGTTTTTCTCTTGCATCAATTATACAACCATTAAACGCCTCACACACATTATTCAAAAGTATGTCACACGTGCTAATTTCACTGAAATGAGATCTAGACCATTGTGTTGGAGGTTTATCATTCAACCAGTCATGTGCAGCTTCAGACAATTTTTTCAGGTCTTCCATACATTTCTTCCACTCAGTTACGGTACAAGCTCTAGTAGCATTCCATAAAGCATTTTTCAGTCCCTATCCCCTAAAACCAGCATTCTTAAAATTGTTATGAAGGTGTCGTACACAAAATCTGTGGTCACTCGCAGCAAAGACATCTCCCAAAGCTTGCATAAGTCCCTTCTGTTTATCCGACATGAAAGTGTATTCAAAATCTCTAACTATGTTCAAATCATGCTTCAGAATTATTAAGAACCATTCCCAAGTCTCCCTACACTCTTTATCCACAACTGCATAACAAATAGGGAACAGCTTGTTGTTCGGATCTACTCCAACTGCAGTGAGCAAAATACCCCCATGAGGCCCCTTCAAGTGACACCCATCCACCCCAATTATAGGCCTACAACCAGCTTTCCACCCTCTTTTTAAGGCCGCAAAACCTACATAAATCCTGCTAAACCTTGTTTCCGTCATATTATCTTCTGTCCCCAAAACAACTGTAGAACCAGGATTTGTTCTTCTTATCTCCTCAGCATAATCCCACAATCTACTATATTGCCATTCAGGAGCACCCTCAATTTCTTTCAATGCAGCCTTTTTTGCTCTATAAGCTTGAGATTTTGACACATTAACCCTTAGTTCATTTATCACATCGACTCTCCACCCTTTCACATTTCTTTTTGGATCTGATTTAAATTTCTGCAAATACCTATCCTTCAACCAATTGCTCTTCATATTTTTCACATCAAAGATTTGTGGGCATGAGTGGTGAGATTGTAGTAGATTGATTTGAAAAGTCTCCTCATCTTTTACTTTAATTGCATGCAGCTTCCATTGACAATCAGCATCCCCACATTCAGCATAGATCCTTCTTTTATCATTTTTTGTAAATTTCAATGTTCTTTTTGACTTGATTGCATGTGATTGCAAGGCCTTTTTGCATTCTTTTTTAGTGCTAAACAACATGCCAATTTCAAATGTGGGGTTATATGTTTCATCTACATTGAAAAGTGGATGTGAAGGTCCCTCACCATCCCCATCTGAATCCCTTTTCTCATCTAATTCCCTGTCATTATCCACCACATCAACTTCTTCACTAGACTCCCCATCCTCTTCATCACTATCATTTTCCCCTTCCACCCTCCCACTTTCCCTTTCAACCCCCACATTTTCACCACCAACTTCTAATTCACCCTCAACTCCCTCATAATCGCTATCTACCAAGTCATCTCCCTTAACACCCTCACCCTCACCTTCAGCACCCGCACCCTCACCTTCATTCACTTCAGCCCCCAAAAAAGTAAAGGGCTCCTCACCCCCCTCACCCATTTCAGTTTCAGCAACCCCTGTCCCCTCCTCAACAATCTGTGCAACCACTTCACCCTCATCAACCATCTCAACAGCCCCTTCACCCACCATAACTTCAACATAAATCATCATCTCTCTATCATTCTTCCTAATTCTCCTCCATGCCCTCTTCATATCATTATTATCAATCAACAACTTAAAGCCTTTATTCACAATTATGTAAAATGCCCTATCCTTCCCTAACCCAAGACTATCACAAAACAGGTTTAGAGTTTCAATATTGATCTCTTGGGGTGATACATAATCGTATTTAGACACCCTACCCCCCACATACACAGCTTCAGGTATATGTCTAGCCACACCATTATAATGTAGAGATAGTGTTATGGAATCAGTGTCGGGGTCTGTTTAAAACACAAAAAAAACACAAAGCAACAAAAGCAGGTTCAGTTGTAGGGGACCACACCATTAAAAGCATAAAACAAACAAATAAAAGCACCATGCTCGACAGTTGGCCGACAATGACAAAACACAAATAATAAAAAACCCGACAAGGGTCCACAAAAAAGATAATAAACAAAAATAACCCGGCAAGGGTCCACATAAACAACAATTAACAAAACCCGGCAAGGGTCAATTTATCTCTATAAAAAACGAGGAGTGAAAATGGAGAATACTTACGGTATTGAGGAGGAGGCATATTCATATGCCTATCCTGCCGAACGAACACCATTTTCGCTCCAAAGTGGCTTGATCTTGTTCGTCTTCACAAATGGTGGGGAGTAGATAGGTCTTCGCAGCTTGGGTTCGAAGGAGATTAGGGAAATTAGGGCTCGAGTTCGAAAGAATTGGGTGAATTAGGAATCGGGTTTGAAGGAGTTAGGGCGCGGGTTTGAAAGAATTAGGAGAATTAGGGAAAATCTTTGCCAGATGTTGTGTTTAAATCCGAGTCAGCAGCTGACGTGGATTAAAAATCCACGTCAGTCGTTTTTTTTTTTTTTAATTTACACGTATGCGCCACGTCAGTTTTTCCAGCCAATCAGGATCGAGCTCCCAATTTTAAAAGTCACATGCATCGCATGTGACTTTTTCCGGCGACCCACAAAATTTTCCGGCGAAATTTGGACTGAAATTGCGAATTTTTCAGTTTTACGGGACCAAATTGAAACCCTAGATACTTACGGGACTAAAACGAAAATGGCCTATAACTGTGGGACGAAAATTGTCTTTTGCCCTTAAATAAATTTGTCAAGCTGTTACAAACACTGTGCCAAAAATAATTACAATATTCGATTGTATCCGTTCCAATAACCGTTACCAAATCAGTCTCAAAAGCCGTTACTAAATGTTTTACAAAAGCCAATCCAAAGGACAAACACAACCATACCAAAAACTGTTACAAAGTCCGTTTCAAATACAAATAATTAATTTGTTACAAAAGCAGTTATAAATTTATTTTTTTTAATTCTGACTATATTTGTAATGGCCATAATGGTCAATTATGGCTGTTAGTTGTTGACTGAACAAAAAGTTGCTAAATTCATGACAAATTGGCAAGGACTCAACATTGTATAGACTTGGTTATAGGGAATTTGTCAAAAAGTAAGCATGTCTTCCGTGGATGCCATGCTTCTTGGACCTGTTAACTCGTATAGATTAAGTAGATATTGATTTGTTGCCTCAAGCCCATATTTTATTGAATATTTTTTTAATTTGAAAAATATTTTTTGCAGACATAAGAAGGTAGTGCAGTCTTTAATTTCTGGAGAAAATATGCTGAAAGTATATTAAAATGTAATATATTTTAAGAATAATTCTCATGAACTCAATACCAAAAGTATGATATTAGCCACCATTTCTTCAATTGTTATTTTCTATTCAGTAATCCATTGCATGCCATGCAATATCTCACGTGTGGTAAATCTACAGATGTGTTAGAGACGCACATGCAATATCTCACGTGTGGTAAATCTACAGATGTGTTAGAGACATGCGTCCTTTAATCTTCTTCTTATTTTTGTGCACATTTTTTGGAGTGCTAAAACATGCTTGAAACAGGTAGATCGGTGCTAGATACTGATACACATATTGAGGTTCCCCAAGACTGATATGGTTTGTACGCTATCGACATATTGAATCCTGACATGGTGAGTGTTTCACTTAATTCTGTTTATGTTGTAGGTTGTATGCCATATTGATGGGTATACACATGTCACTCATGCAAAAAGATCGAATTACCCTTCATTAAGGGCATTATAGTCATTTGGTGATCAAGATCCGCGCCTTTCGTAACGGGCGGATCGCGGAGGACCCGACCCGGGTCGCACAGACTGATTGAAGACCCGGACAATGACAGCCGCTCGATCAGAACGCGAGCCGGTAGGATAAGGCCACATGGCCCATTACTTGATGTCCAACTGTACTATATAAATAGACCCCGATACGCCATAAATGAGGTAACTGTGATGCATTAATTGAGTTCGAACTTTGAGATTGCATACATTTCTCTCGATCAACCTAAGTTGAGCGTCGGAGGATCATTGTTGGGGACGTGTCCGACGAGCTCACGGTTCGTGTTTTATTCTCAGGGAACCCAAAATCTGATCTAGGAAGAGTTAGACCATCTGAAGTGAGATCGTCTCAGGAGATCGCTAAATCCGACCCGGATCACATATATACGACTTGCTTTTGTTAATGTTCCTCTGGATAAAATATGCTGAAACTCATGTCCTCGATCTCAAAAGTATTATATTAGCCACCATCTCTTGAATTATTATTTTCTCTTCAGTAATCCTTTGCATGCCATGCAATATCTCTTGTATGTGTGGTAAATCTACAGATGTGTTAGAGATGTGCGTCCTTTAATTTCTTCTTGTTTCTGTTGTTGTATACATATTTTGGAGTGCTAAAACATGCTTGAAACAGGTAGATCGGTGACCCTAGATACTGATACACATATTGAGGTTCCCCAAGACTGATATGGCTTGTACGCTATCAACATATTGGATCCTAACATGGTGAGTGTTTCACTTAATTTTGTTTATGTTGTAGGTTGTACGCCATATATACGGCATGCTTTTGTTAATGTTCTTCTATCGATAGGTCCGCGAGGCAGTCATTCGTGATTGCTTTCTTTACATGCTCTGTTGTCTTTTCAGTGTTAAATATTTGAAAGACTCAATTGTAGTGTATCAAATTAGTTTGATTTTTGTATCCCCTGGGTTAGATATTCTTTTTAGTTTGTCCAACTTTTACATCAGCTGTTTTTCGATTTATTTTCTGATGAACTGCTGGTCATGGTGGTTTCATAGATGCATTGCTAGCTGAGGGTTAGTTACAGGTGGTCCTGCAATTGTACTAAAGAGGGAGCCATTCTGTTAACGAAGCAATGAACCATGGAGAAACTTAAGGCAGTTTTATGCCGTTCTCAAAACCATTTTCCCCTTTTGTTCTGAAGTCTTTATACATAGTGCTTCCAATCTTTCATTTTCTTTGCAAGAACAGAATTCTATTCTGTTTGTTTTGTGCATTAGTCTATAAATCAACTGATGCAATCACTAATCTTGCTCAAGAAAATAGCAGGATTAAAATCAGTGTTAGGTTGGTTTTCTTTTATACTTAATGTGATTAGAGATGTAAGTTGTGCTTGTCATTAAATCATGAATTATGTGCTTAGGATTGAAGGTGGTGGTATCGCTCCAATTGTTCAGTTGCTTGAATTTGGTGAAGCAATGGTGCAGAGAGCACCGGCTAGAGCCCTTGGATACCCTTGCTTTTAAAAATGATGAGAACAAAAATCAGGTTTTTATCAATTAGTAAAACATCCATGGTTGTTATAGGTTGATTATTTGGTGCAATTATGATAATGTTGGATTTTTGTTTTTTTAATTTTACAACGTTAGTTTATTGTAGATTGAACTTTTACTACTTTTTTTATTAGTACTTGAAAGATTCATGTTACGTACATTGCAAAGAGAGGCACACATTACAAATTTAATGTTTGTAGGGTGGTGAATATGCTTATTAATTGCTTACCTAGACTATTAATTAGTAATTACACAGTTATGCTTCTATATTCAATGTCATGATTTTGTTTTGAAATTTGTACGGTCATGGAAGTAGTGAAGAGGAGATGTTCCTCTGGATGATGTGCCTGATGATAATGAGTATGATATAGGGGATTCCTTCATTGATGATACTGAGTTGGTGGGTCTTGCTTCTTCATCGCTTAGTTGCATTCCGTTGTGCAATCTTTTTATTATTCTCTTCATGTCTGGTATTCACATCATTTGTCAGTAAATAAATTTTTTTATGGATGGGGCGACTATTTCCAAGTTGATGACTTGACTCTAAAACATGATCAGTTTTTTTGTTAATCGTGAGAAGGAGCGCATGTGAGTTTTGTTTTGATTTACCTTTACTACTTTGATGAATAACATTATTGTTAACATTATACACTAGTATGCGCTCTTTTACTTGATTATAGAAACGTAGTTAGATGAATACATCATATTTCCTGGCAATTGACATCTATTTGTGCATGGATGTAGCGTCCAGTCCAACTCCATTTTAAGACCAACCTCAAGATTCTTTCATGTGCGTAACTTTAAATGGAGATAGGAAAAGAAGCAATTAGTACATCAAATTAGTTTAAATCCAAGTATCATATTATTTCATTATGTTCTTATTTTAATTTTAGAGAATAGCATATGTTTCTCTATATTATTAAAATTAATAATTTATATAATTCAATTCAAACTAAAGTTTTTGTGTAAGGCAATCAATATGACATGCTGTAGTTATTGTTAATGTCCTTTCATGATTTATTAATAAGTCCTTGTGGCGTATGAATGTTTGTTCACACTTTTATTTCTATAGTTTAAAGAATATTAGGGGTATTAAATAGTTTATTTTTCTATTAAAACTTTGTTTCTCAACAGTTTTTTATTTATTATTGAAAAGAGTATTAAGTTATCATTCACGGTTTTTATGTGTAATACAGATATAGATTACTTGAGCTTAATTGATTAAAATATTGTTAATTACTCAGTGTTGGATCTAGTATGAGAATGAATGTAATCCTTTTATGATTTTGATGGCTCCTTTATCCATTATGTTATTGGGGTCACAACATATTTCCTCTTCTCTTTACACAACTCTCTTGTTTACAATTTCTAATTTGTTGATTTTGCTTTGCGAGTGTTTCTCATACATAATTTGACATCAGTCAAGTATATGAATACATATGCTTTCAACATGTTATGAAATGTCACATTACCTTTGATCATTTTGCTTTCTAGAGTTGGTGAATAATATATTTTTCACATTTACACAGCAACTTACCCATCGTTCATCTCCTCACCATGGTTCAACTAAGGACGCGGGAGCCCAAACGGAAGGTTTATTCTAGCACAACCCCCGTCCATCATTGCCTCCACCTCCGCCACTCTTTGTCTAAGAGACCTTGACACCAACCCACATTTCAGGGACATGCTCTCTTTCTATTTACTTTTCCTTTCCTTATTTTAGGGGTTTGTACACATATATTGAGGGTAATGTATGTGCTTGGTGTGGAGGAGTATGTTATGCTTTGTGCTTGTGCTTGATTTTTGGGGGGGTAGTTCGATAGTCTTGTAGCACAATTCTCACGAAATTGGTTGTGTTGTTGAAATCTGAATGCTTGAGTTAATTTCAGAAATTGGATGTGTGGGGATTGAAAATTGTTATTAGGGGGTTGCAATTTTTATTGAACACCGAAACATGGGAATGGAGTTAGTGTGTCTTGAGAAAAATATGTGAATTATCCCGTGGTAGCACCTGAATTTTCAGATTGTTATCTTGTGATATCCCTCAGATTAATAGAAATTGTTTGTATAAGTCAAGATAAGTAGGAGGAACTAGTACTAGTCGCATATAAGAAAAAAAGAAAAATTATGTGAACTATGTTCCATTGACTGCATCAAATAAACAATGTTCAAGGATCAACACAAAAGCCCTTTGTATGAGCTTTTGCGCCTAAGCACTTTCATTTAAATAGTGCTACATTTCTTTTGATTGAGGGCATCAAACTTAGTGTGATCATTCTAGAACTTGCTTGTGTAATATATTTTGAGACCACATTCTTGTAAGATTGATGTATGAAAGTGATAAGGGCACTTAGAAATAACCCATTGACTTGAAACAAGCCTACCTTGAATTTTCCCATAAAAAAACTGATTTGAGTCTTAGCTTTTCTTTTCTTGGTTAAAACCACATTATAAGCTGAATTATCCCATTCTTGGTTATTTCCTGAAGTGATTTTTGAACCCATTTAAGGACATGGTGTTGGCTTGATTGCTTGTAAGCTAAAATGGAAACGAGTGAATAAATTATTCAAGTTGCACACATGGGTGCATTGCTAGCCCCAAGAGAAAGAAAAAAAAAAAAGGAAAGGAGAAATTGAAAAATGATGAGACAGAGGGAAAAAAAAAAAGAAAGAGAAAAAAAGCAGGAAAAAGAAAAGAAAATAAAAGAAAAGTGATGAAACAGAGAGGAAAAAAGAAGGGAAAAAAGAAAAGAAAAGAAAAGTGATGAAACAGAGAGGAAAAACGAAGGGGGGAAAAAGAAAACAAAGAGGAAAAGTTTAAAAAAAAAAAGAGAAGATACAGAAAATGAAAAAAAAAAAAGAAAAAGTTTCACAAGTTTGAATGTTCAAAGCACTTGAATAGAGTTTAAACGAAAATGAGCTTGGAAGGACAGATAACTAGGTTGGAATCGTGCCTTTAAATTCATAAGCCACAATTCGACCTTTCTTTTACCACACCTTGTACTAAGCCCCATTACAACTCATGGAAAGACCCTTTGATTCATGCATTGATTCGCATTTCGTATGTGGTGGAGATTTGATTCACAAGCAAGCCTATGGTAATGACATTCTATGTATTGATTTGAGTAGAACCGAAAAACCTAAACACCTTATTAAACACATCATGTTCAGAGTGATTATAGTGACACCCTTGTGAGAGTGTTGAGACTTGTTTCATTTGATTTTGATAAAGTCAATAGGATACTTGCATGTTGAATGTTATGCCAAGTGCTTGTTCTGAATATTGCTATCTCTTCTTATACTATTAAGTCATTTTAGAATAGGGGATACACTGGGCTAACATGAAAGGAAATTTGAGAACTGCTACTTGGATAATTCATGTATTTGGATTGAGACGTGCTTGGGGCAAGCATAGTTTCAGTGTGGGGGAATCTGATAACATATATTTTAATGGTCTTGTGCATGCTTATTTCGGGTGATTAGTAAGGATTTTACTGCGTGGGTTACTGATGTTATGTAGCACCCCCTACTCGCTATATCTAATTATTACTATTTCATCCTTTCTTGAATCAGAACTATTCTATAAGTAATTCTCTTTCCACTCGTAAAATAAATTCTAATTTATTAATATAATATATATATCACAAAAGGTATTAGATATCACCAAAAAGTTTATATTTACCCTCACTAGATGTCCTCATGTACATAACCTCAAGGAAAATCATACCACAACTTTAAATACAAATCTCGATAAAGGACCAAAAAATTTAACATCCTAACAATCAAAAACTCTGGCTTCAGAAGTCACGGCTGACCCACCTAATAAAGACGAAGGCACTGCTCAAAGTCCAATGTGGTTAATCAGTGTGACCTATTCCCTAAAAAGTACATGACAAGGAATGAGTTGCCTACTGAATAAGTATAGTCAATTAGTTTATATATATACACAGGCAACAGTTCACATACATGCAGTCACATTTACTAACAGTCATTAGTCATATAGCAACATCAGATATAAGCAGTAATACATACTCACAACTATAAATCAATTTATGATACAACATTCGACATTATCGTTTATTACTTAAGGGCCCCACTTACTCTAATTGGTATACATCAGTCAATGGTTTCTCCAGCCATCATCATATCATATACAACACAGGATACCTGTTATGTGACATCCCCACAATCTTTTACTCCAACTGTGTAGCAATATAGCACAGGACATCACAACAAACATGGTACCCCCACACCACCCCAGTGTGTAGCTAACAGCACAGGATATTCCCCGCTGCCCCAGAATACCCCGGTACCCTAAGCGCCATGGTACCTAGCTTAAATAATATATTTTTCATATCTCATTATCAATCGCATTATCATCAATCACATTTTCATAAACCATTGACTGTGTTCCCAACTAGGTAAGCATCATCTTTTAATTCAATTCACGATCATCATTCTATTCTGTATAATAAATACTTCTCTATAATAGCTCCCAGTTTGATTTCATACGACAATCAGTTATACGATCACGTAAACATACCACCCTCACGTCCAACAACACATGTGACACATAATAACTATTCCACCGATATTAGCGTAATCTAACAAATAATCCACAACTAATTATATAAGCAATTAATATACGAAAGCCACGTATAATAATATAAAGCCAAGTCCACGATTGCATCCAAGAAATCAATATAAATAATATATACAATATTACACATATAGACATAGATATATATAAATCCAATTAGCTATACTTACCTTATATTCCAAAATGCTTCGGTTTCACAAGGGACTACTCAACCATCTACTTTGTCGTCACGTCCTATAATAGAATGTTATATGTATAATCAATATATATATACAATATCATAAACTCTAAATAAATATTATATAACATTCATACATTTTCTACCAATCTTTTAGTATTCCACTTATATTAAAGTAGTTCCATTTTATTTTAGATAACTATACATTCTAAGCTTCTCAATCATTTAATTGATTTATCAACTAATTCATAAGAATTCATTTAATCAAACCCCATATATATTTATACTATCGTTTTTAATAATATTTGTAAATTACATTACCACTGAAACCTCATTTTCTCTCTTTCATAACATAATATTCTTTAAATATAACTTTTCGAAACATTTCTATGAATTTTCTGTCAATTTATCCTTGCTACACAATTTAATTAAGCAATAATACATAGAATTACGTATTTGGTTAATCTTTCCGATGGAATTGTATAAATTAGCTATAATAATAATTAAATCTAACAAATCTAATATTTTAATTACCCAACCATATCATTTTTATAGCAATTGTGATATTTAATTTGACACTAATTTAAATAGTCAAAATCATAAAGTACTCCGATTAAATAGTATATCGCTCAATATAAACTATATTCAGTAAAAGAACTAATTATATATATAATTATATAAATTAATATAAATTAAAATCAAAATTTCGTACCTGAGATATTGCGAAATTGTGTATGTGTAATTGGGTTCTGTAAGTGTGTGAATGTGTGTGTATTAATGTGCATGTGTGTGTATGTTATGAAATGAGGAGGAGTAAAAAGGAGAGGCCCCACCGCCTCACTTCAAACTCTCTCTCTCTCTCTCCTCACTCATTGTGTATATATATATATGTATATATATTATTTATATATAAAATATTATTATTATTGTATATATTTAATTAACATTTTCTCAAAATACCAATGACGTCCTTTTTAATTTTTTTAATTAATATAATTTGCCCCAAATATTATAACAAACTTCAATTTAATCCGTTCAAATTTTATTATATCCCAAATTCAATCTATAATTTATTTACTAATTAAATTTAATTTTTTAATAATTACCAATTAGTCTCCCAATTACGTGAAAAATTCTACAGACGTCACATGTAAGTTACCTAATTTTGTGGAAGATGGGAGGGAGTGTAAGGTAGATGAGTCTTTTACACTCACAGTTGCAAAGTTATAGGAGTCAAATTCAGCCCTTGTATTATAGTGTTGGGTGGACTTTTGTCTAAAGTTCAGAGATAGCATGATTTATAGTTAATATTGTACGTCCTATTGTGCCTCTTTATTTGCATTCCTAATAATGATTCCACTAATTGAATCAAGAGAATCCTTTTTGTATCAAATACTACTTTACTCTTTTTCTTGTCAATGTGGGGGGTCATTTTATCAACACTTTTTCCATCCAAAACTTTGAGGCAGAGATAATCTTAGCTGCTTAAATTTGCTGGAGAGGAATTGTATTAGATTACAGTAAAATGTTGAAACTATTATAGTCATCTTTATCAGCAGAACTGGGATTGATGTGCTTGGATGATATGTTAAAGAATGATACGTTAAAATTGATTCTGCTATTTCTGAGAATGAATGTGCTAAAATCTTTCAATTGTCAGCCTGGAGAGTTCATGGTTCATGGCCTTTGCCTTTCTGTGCGGTCCGCGTTAGCTTCGCCAAAAACAGGCTTCTGTAACTCATATATCGAATCCCCAGAATTGATTTAATTCACCATTCATAGCTGAGAGGTCAACGATCATGCCAAGCATCAACAAGCCGGTTATTGTTAGGCTTAGCCAAAATGTTAGGGTTAGACGAAAAGCTTTCGAGTCCTCGATCGATGCTTTTTGTAAGTACTAATGTATTTTATTTTTAGTTTTCAATTTCTTCTTATAAAGTTTGGACATTTAAACTTTTGCATCTTTTTGGTATATCAGGGTTGGAAAATCATGAGTGGCCATTTAAAGAAGTCGTTGCTTAACGTTGAAAAGCTACCATTATTTGATGCTTCTTCGACTAGAGGTATGTTAACACTGGGTTTTTGGGTGAATAAGCATTTTTGTCAACAGTTATCTTTGATTTTCTTTTCCATTTGGTTGGATTAGTTCTGAAGTTATTACCACTTGTACTCGCTTGCCAAGTTAAATATTTATCAATTGTGCAGAAAAAGTAAATTGTTGATGGTTTGCATTGTGAATCCTAAATTTCTCTTTTCTTGACCATACATTTTCAATATTATAAATATTTTATTGTTGAGTAGTCGAGGATTTGTATTTTTTTAAACCACCAAAGGATATGATTAATTTCTCTTAACGACTCCTCTAGTCTTGTTATTGTTGTAGTG